>NC_057808.1:394427469-394496992 GCF_018294505.1 Triticum aestivum
AGCCGCCGCCCGACGCCTCCCGTCGACCTCGCCGCCACCCGCCGCCCGGACCAGCAGCCCCGCCGCCCCACGCCGCCTCCCGAACCCCGTCGGAGCCGCCCAACCCCACCGGACCCGAGGTAGCCGTCGCGCCGGTTTTTGCCGGAAAACCGTGCAGTTTTTTTAGAAACCCCGGTATATGTTTATATATATATATATATATATATATATATATATATATATCGGTTTGGTTTTTTTTCGGTTTAGTCTTTTTAGCGAGCGTTCGCTCGCTCGTTCGTTTTAACGAACGCGTTCATCGTTTAGTTACAGTTAACGAACGTTCGTTCGATAAACTGTTTGTCAGTTTTTCTTTTTCTCGGATTTTTCCGCGATTATTCCAGATCGCGATTTCTGATCCGATTTTCGTTCTAGTATAACTTTTCGCTCGTTTATCAGAATCAGGCGATTCAAGCGCCTAGAGTTTCGTCTCGAAATTCTCTTTCCGTTTAACCAACTCAAACAAGTTTTTGCTACTGTAAAATTTGACTTAGATCCAGATTAGTAAATGAAGCTTGTTTCTTTCGCCGTTTGACTTTCGTTGCTTCGTTTGATTTGATTCTTTTTGCAAACCGGAGTTCTTAAGTTGAACTTTCTGGTTAGATCTTTTATTCGAGTTTTACCTATGCATTAGATGAGTGCTTATTGTATGCTTGTTTGTTTGCGATAGAGTACCCGGAGTGCGCCGCTTGCTACTTCGAATCTCTAGGTTGCACGGATCATCAGCAAGGCAAGTAACACTTTGATCATACCTCTTTACTACCCAGTTTTATTGCATTAGACCAATCCTCAAACATTGCATGATTAGGATCTGATTAAATTGTGGGTATCGGGAACTAGATGAGGTAGTACCTATTACCTGTTTTGTTATCAAACCTTTGGGAGTTACTTCTACGTTTGCTCATATTGCTATGCTATGCTAGTAGACGTGGATTGGGTTTGAGAGATCTTTCCATGACAGTTGTGAGATTGTTAATTAATGGTTAAACTTAAGGTGGCAACTTAAACTCACATCTGGGTGGATTGAGGCACCTGGAGAATCCAGTGTTGCCTGTATTTTTGGAAATCCCTGGGTTCCGTGTGATTATCCTATGGACCGCCACCCAGGCTCAAAGGGATCATAAGATTATTCATGCTAGAAACTTCCGTGTGGAGCCACAAGCTATTATGGGCTCTAGCATAGTTGAGTAGGTTGCATGACCTCTTCTAGTGGTAGGCTACGAGATGTAGGGGATGTAGGTTGGTACTGTCTACCCGGGGTTAGAGTTAATGCTTCTGAAAGACTGTGTCTCAGTCATCCGTTTCTCAAACACCATGTAGTGCGAGAATCCTAACGGAGGAGATCGAGTCTTATGGGGAAAAGTGCACAAACCTCTACAGAGTGTACAAACTAATCATGGTTAGCCGTGTCCCCGGTTATGGACATCTTGAGTATCTAGTTCTTGGATTATCATGTGAATCTCATCACCATGTTACTTAATTTAATTTGATTGGGTTAATCACGTTCTTAATTGGGATTGAGATGCTGTCAACCATCTCAATGTTCAACAACCACCATGATAGTTAAATAAAATTTTATTCCTTTGCAGTAGGGAAAAATTGGCTTTTCGCAAAAACTGTAACCATAGAGCTTTCCACCAGCCAAATATGCATG
Organism: Triticum aestivum; assembly: GCF_018294505.1. Taxonomy (NCBI): domain Eukaryota; kingdom Viridiplantae; phylum Streptophyta; class Magnoliopsida; order Poales; family Poaceae; genus Triticum; species Triticum aestivum. Next base: position 394,429,160 of record NC_057808.1, read on the forward strand.
TAGTATAGCCTTATTCTGTTCATTACTCTCTATGTGTTATATTGCCAGCATATTCCATGTGCTGACCCGTTTTCGGGCTGCAACATTTCATGTTGCAGACTTTTCAGACGACGAGTAAGGTGCCTTAGGTCGTGGTCTTATACTCACTGATGCCGTTGGAGTTGATGGACTCACTTATCTTCCAAGTCTTCCGCTGTTATCGTTTTTAGATGGCCTTAAGCCATATTTATCATACTTAGTTCTCTTTTGAGACACTCGATGTAATAAGTGTGTGATTGCTACTCTGTTATAAATCCTTCAAGTACTGTGTGTGTCAGCATTACTGATCCAGAGATGACACTGGTGCATACTAGATCAGACTGTTTGAGGTCTGGTCGCTACAAGATGGTATCAGAGCACACGCTGACTGTAGGACACGACCACTAAGCTTAAACCCTAGAACACTACTCTCTTCTCATTTCTAACTCCTCTCCATTTTCTACTCTTTTAGGAATGGCGGATGCAAGGAACAAGTTCATGCAACCGGATGAAGATACACCATTTGGACGCCACTTCAAGGAAGTCATTAGATACCTGAACATCGGAATTCCAAGCTTCATCAGAACCTACAACGCCACACTACCAAAAGAGGAGTGCTGGATGATTCAAGTTCAAGTTCCAGGAAGGACGTTCATGCCAGTCACTGAGCCTATAGAGTTTTCCTTTGATGCACCAACCTGGAGTTTAGGAAAGAGCATGGTAGCCCACATCACTATGGGACACATTGGAGAAGTTTACCTCAAGGAGCTTAAGGATACTATTTATCAGATTTGTGGGCGCCGAGATGAGCAATGGGAGGTGATCAGCACCAAGAAGGATAGATCAATTGCAGCTTTCATCCAGGAGTTAAACCAGCACATTCGTCGCCAGGAGAACCAAATGTGCACAGGCATGATAGATCTGAAGAAGGCATTGACCAAGATCACGGAACTGGAGGAAGAAATCAAGTCTACACGCGATGGATATGAGGAGGAAATCGCAACATTACTGGAGAAAAATGACGACCGGACAAGGAAGCTAGGAGTTTTCATGGGAGACCCAGCACCAGGAGGAGAAGATGACGATTCTACTTGCCCAGAGAACTACATCATCATCGACGACACCGACTCGGACCCCAGTGAAGATGATTTTGTTGATGAAGCTGGAGCAGATATCATGGCGTCTGCGACCTATCAAAATTTCTAGTAGACCACCATAATCAGTAGTAGTATTTCCCCATGTATATAGTATAGTCCGAGCACTTTGTAACGATAGTTAGATCGATTGTATGCCTTGTTTGAATTGATTGAGTGGTATTGTTTGTGTTTATCTCATGTGCATATGGGTAGTGTTTTCCCTCTAGACCTCATTCTGTTCTAAATTCTCATCCTTTCTAAACCCAGCAGATGCCTCCGAGACGCGACGCCGGATTTGTTTTTCCACCGGAGATCACTCAGTTGATTCAGCAGCAGAATGCCCTAATGCAAGTGTTAGTACAGAACCAAGGCAACAACAACAACAACAACCCACCACCACCACCTGTTGATCATTTGGCCCGATTCTTGAGGTTGAATCCGCCGGTGTTTTCCAGCAACACCGAGCCGATTGTTGCAGATGATTGGCTCCGCAAGGTTGGAAGGGAGCTGACCACTGCAGGATGCACAGATGCGGAGAGAGTGCGTTTTGCCGCACATCAACTTGATGGAACCGCAGCATCATGGTGGGAGAATTACACAGCCACTCACCCTATCGACACTGTCACATGGGACCAGTTTCAGCAAGCTTTCCGTACTGCCCATGTTTCAGCAGGAGCTATGGCTATGCAGAAGCGTGAGTTTCGCAACCTACGCCAAGGAGGACGCACCGTAGGCCAGTATGTGGAGGACTTTAGTAAGTTAGCACGTTATGCCCCAGATGACGTTGCTACAGATGCAGCCAAGCAGGAAAAGTTTCTGGAAGGACTGAATGATGAGCTGAGCATGCAGTTGATGGTAGCAACCTTCAACAACTACCAGGAGTTGGTAGATAGAGCTCTCATGATTGAAGGGAAGCAGCAGCAGATTGAAAGCCGCAAGAGGACGTATGGACAAGGGAAGTACAATTCTGGAGCTCATCAGAAGCCACGTTTTACCCTGAATTCAGGAGGACATTTTCAGCATACCCATGGAGCAGGAGGTTCGCACAACCATAGTGGACCCAAGAATGGTAATGGGAATGGAGGAAGCAACGGATAGAACCGTACCAACCCATCGACCCCAACTAAGAGAGATCTGAGCCACATTACTTGTTACAAATGCCAGAAGACTGGACATTATGCAACTGAATGTCCGGAAGCTAAGAATGGAAATGGCAATGGAAGCTCTGGGAAGAAGCCCAACCCTTTCAACAAAGGACAAGTGAACCACGTTTACGTGGAGGAGGTTGAAGCACAGCCTGATGCAGTGATAGGTAAGTTTTTGGTTAAGACATTTACTGCACTCGTTCTTTTTGATACTGGTGCATCGCATTCATACATATCAAGGGGATTTGTGGATAAGTATAAACTGCCAACCCAAGCCCTTAGGTCACCCATGTTAGTAACCTCGCCAGGAGCAGAGTATATGGCTAGTCTATGGTGTGATCGGTTACCATTAAGGATTGGTAACTACGTGTTTCCCTCAGACCTAATAGTATCGGAATCGCAAGGATTGGATGTGATATTAGGCATGGATTGGTTATCGAAGTATGGAGGGACATTGAATGCGCTAGTAAGTCAATTTTGCTTACCACCCCAGAAGGAAGAAGGATCAAGTATGTATCTGGCATGTGCCGAAGAGGACTCAGGTGAATTCCTTATCAGGAGTTGTACAGGAGGAAGTACCAGTGGTGAAGGATTTCCCTAACGTATTTCCAGAAGAGCTGTCAGGCATGCCACCGGATAGAGACATTGAGTTTTTGATTGAGCTTTTGCCAGGCACAGGGCCGATATCTAAGAGACCATACAGGATGCCTGCTAAGGATTTGGAAGAAATTAAGAAGCAGATTAAGGAGTTACTGGATAAAGGCTATATTCGCCCAAGTTCGTCACCTTGAGGATCACCAGTGCTTCTAGTGGAGAAGAAGGATGGATCGTTAAGGATGGTTGTTGATTATCGAGGATTGAATGAAGTGACCATCAAAAATAAGTAACCACTACCGATGATCAGTGATCTATTTGACCGATTGCAAGGAGCTAAGGTATTTTCCAAGATCGATCTGCGATCAGGATACCACCAGTTGAAAATTCGAGAGCAGGATATACCTAAGACGGCTTTTACCACTAGGTATGGGCTGTACGAGTATACCGTTATGTCATTTGGTCTGACTAACGCACCTGCCTATTTCATGAACTTGATGAACAAGGTGTTTATGGAGTTTTTGGATAAGTTCGTCGTGGTGTTCATTGATGATATTTTGGTCTACTCCAAGAATGAAGAGGAGCATAAGGAGCATTTGCGTTTGGTACTTGAGAACCTCAGAGAACTTCAGTTATACGCCAAGTTCAGCAAATGTGAATTTTGGTTGAAGGAAGTTGGATTCCTCGGACATGTTATATCCGGAGAAGCAATAGCAGTAGACCCCACCAAGGTTGTCACTGTGACAAACCGGGATATCACCCACATCAGTTGGAGAGATCCGGAGTTTTCTTGGACTTGCAGGATACTATCGGAGGTTCATTGAGAATTTTTCGAGTATTGCTAAGCCCATGACGGAGCTGTTGAAGAAGGACACCAAGTTCAATTGGACTGAGGAATGTGAAGCTAGTTTTCACGAGTTAAAGAAATGTTTGGTTACATCACCAGTGTTGATTCTGCCAGATCCGCGCAAGGATTATGAAGTTTACTGTGATGCTTCACGTCGAGGACTTGGAGCAGTGCTTATGCAGGAAGGAAGAGTTGTTTGATATGCTTCACGACAGCTTAAACCCCATGAGAAGAATTACGCTACACATGATTTGGAGTTAGCAGCTGTAGTGCATGCGTTGATGACATGGAGACATTTTCTCATCGGAAATCACTGTGAGGTGTACACGGATCACAAGAGTTTGAAGTACATTTTCACGCAGAAGGAGTTGAATCTCAGGCAAAGGAGATGGTTGGAACTCATAAAAGATTATGATATGAGATTCAATTATCACCCCGGAAAAGCTAACGTAGTAGCCGATGCGTTGAGCCGCAAGAGCCATGTCAACACACTCATGATCAGTGAGTTACCCAAGGAGTTAGCTGAGGATTTTCGCGAACTACATTTGGAAATAGTTCCGAGAGGCTATGTACCAACATTGGAGATTCAGTCTACCTTGATGGAAAAGATCTGAGAAGCACAAAAGACAGACAAGGAGATTGATGAGATAAAGGAAAAGATGAGTAAAGGAAAAGCCAAGGGATTTCGTGAGGATGAGCACGATACCTTATGGTTTGAGGACCGCGTTTATGTGCCCAATGATCCGGAGATCAGGAAGTTGATCTTACAAGAGGCCCATGATTCGCCGTATTCGATTCACCCAGGAAATACCAAGATGTATTTGGATTTGAAGGATACTTTCTCGTGGACTGGAATGAAGAAGGATATTGCGGAGTATGTAGCAGTTTGTGATGTCTGTCAGAGATTGAAGGCAGAGCATCAGAAGCCAGCAGGATTGCTACAGCCATTGCCGATACCCGAATGGAAGTGGGATAAACTAGGCATGGATTTTATCACGGGATTGCCCAGGACTCGTTCAGGCTATGACTCGATATGGGTTGTAGTCGATCGTTTGACGAAGGTAGCTCATTTCATCCCAGTGAAGACCACTTACACCAGTGCTAAGTTGGCAAAGATATACATGACTAGGATCGTATGTCTGCATGGAGTTCCGAGGAGCATTGTATCAGATAGAGGAACCCAGTTTACTTCAAAGTTTTGGAATCAGTTGCACGAAACTTTGGGTACCAGGCTAGAGTTCAGTACAGCCTTTCATCCATGGACAGACGGACAGACCGAGAGAGTCAATCAGATTTTGGAAGACATGCCGAGAGCTTGTGCGCTAGATTATGGATCCTGTTGGGACGACAATTTGCCGTATGCAGAGTTTTCTTACAACAACAGTTATCAATCCAGTTTGAAGATGGCCCCTTTCGAAGCTTTGTACGGAAGGAGGTGTAGAACACCATTGTTATGGGACGAAGTTGGAGACCGCCAGTTGTTTGGACCAGACTTGATTAAAGAATCTGAAAGGAAGGTGAAGTTGATTCGCGATAGACTCAAAGTAGCCCAAACCAGGCAGAATAGCTATATGGATTCAAAACATACGGAAATAGTTTATGAAGCCGGAGACCGAGTTTATCTTCGAGTATCACCACTTCGAGGAGTGAAGCGTTTTGGAGTTAAGGGAAAGTTAGCGCCACGTTTTGTAGGACCATACAAAGTTTTGGAGCGTATGGGAGAAGTTGCTTACAAGTTGGAATTGCCTGAAGGATTGTCAGGAGTTCATGATGTATTAGACGTTTCCCAGTTGAAGAAGTGTCACGCAGAGATGGCTGATATACCGCTGAGAGATACAGTGCCACTAGAGGCGATTCAGTTGGATAGTGATTTAACTTATGAGGAGAAACCAGTCAAGATTCTTGAGTATGCCAGCCGAGTCATCCGCGGCAAGGTTATCAAGTTTTGCAAAATTCAGTGGAGCCACCACACCGAAGATGAAGCCACCTGGGAGCGAGAGGAAGATCTACGGAAGGACCACTCTCACCTATTTTCTAGCCAACCCGAATCTCGAGGGCGAGATTCCTCTTAAGGGGGTAGGTTTGTAACATCCCAAATTTTCAATTTGGAATGTTATACATTAGATCATCATTGCATAGCATATTTTATTGCATTTTGGCTAATCCTCAAAATCCTAAGCAGCTCAAGGACCCTCGGAGAGAGTTGGGGATTTCCCGGTTTTCATATTTGATTTTCATCAAATTATGAAACGAGGATTTTGGTTTTGATTATTTTTCACTCCGAAAAATATTTCATATAAAAGTATATGAGAGGAGAAAATATGACTTCTCCAAAATAATTGAAATATTGGAGGAAAAATATTAAAATCAAATATTCGATTATATTTGGATTTATTACATTTTATTTGCATTAGAAAAATTTGCACGTTTTCAAAAATTGTATTTTAGGGCCAAGAAAATGTTCATCGCGTTCTAATTATTTTAATTAGACGGTGAAAATTTGTTTTGGCATTTTTAGATTTTTATTTATTTTTCTAGGATTTATTTTAGTTCGGCGTATTTAAAAAAAATCGCCCGCGGACCGAACTGGGCCGAAGGCCCAGCCAGCCCACCTGTCGCGCCGCCTCGCCCGAATCTTGGCCGAGCCGGACTCCCGCCGGAGTCCGGGACGACGCCGCCGCCGCCGCCCGGGGTCGCCCCCTTCTCCAAGTCGGACGCCCCCCCCCCGAACCTATAAGTACCCCGCCCTGCCACTTCGTTCCCCACCCCGACCCCGCCGCCCGCGCCACCAACCGCCACCGCTGTCGCCGAACGCCTTCGCCGCGGGAAGCCGCCGCCAGCCGCCCGAACGCCGCCGCTCGACGCCTCCCGTCGACCCCGCCGCCCGGACAAGCAGCCCCGCCGCCTCCCGAACCCCGCTGGAGCCGCCCGACCCCGGCGGATCCCGCCGGACCCGAGGTAGCCGTCGCGCCGGTTTCGCCGGAAAACCGTGCAGTTTTTTTAGAAACCCTGGTTTTTTTATAGATCGGTTTGGGTTTTTTTCGGTTTAGTCTTTTTAGCGAGCGTTTGCTCGTTCGTTCGTTTTAATGAACGCGTTCATCGTTTAGTTACAGTTAACGAACGTTCGTTCGATAAACCGTTCGTCAGTTTTTTTCTTTTTCTCGGATTTTTCCGAGATTTTTCCAGATCGCGATTTCTGATCCGATTTTCGTTCTAGTATAACTTTTCACTCGTTTATCGGAATCAGGCGATTCAAGCGCCTAGAGTTTCGTCTCGAAATTCTCTTTCCGTTTAACCAACTCAAACAAGTTTTTGCTACTGTAAAATTTGACTTAGATCGAGATTAGTAAACGAAGCTTGTTTCTTTCGCCGTTTGACTTTCGTTGCTTCGTTTGATTTGATTCTTTTTGCAATCCGGAGTTCTTAAGTTGATCTTTCTGGTTAGATCTTTTATTGAAGTTTTACCAATGCATTAGATGAGTGCTTATTGTATGCTTGTTTGTTTGCGATAGAGTACCCGGAGTGCGCCGCTTGCTACTTCGAATCTCTAGGTTGCACGGATCATCAGCAAGGCAAGTAACACTTTGATCATACCTCTTTACTACCCAGTTTTATTGCATTAGACCAATCCTCAAACATTGCATGATTAGGATCTGATTAAATTGTGGGTATCGGGAACTAGATGAGGTAGTACCTATTACCTGTTTTGTTATCAAACCTTTGGGAGTTACTTCTACGTTTGCTCATATTGCTATGCTATGCTAGTAGGCGTGGATTGGGTTTGAGAGATCTTTCCATGACAGTAGTGAGATTGTTAATTAATGGTTAAACTTAAGGTGGCAACTTAAACTCACATCTGGGTGGATTGAGGCACCTGGAGAATCCAGTGTTGCCTGTATTTTTGGAAATCCCGGGGTTCCGTGTGATTATCCTATGGACCGCCACCCAGGCTCAAAGGGATCATAAGATTATTCATGCTAGAAACTTCCGTGTGCATCCACAAGCTATTATGGGCTCTAGCATAGTTGAGTAGGTTGCATGACCTCTTCCAGTGGTAGGCTAGGAGATGTAGGGGATGTAGGTTGGTACTGTCTACCCGGGGTTAGAGTTAATGCTTCTGAAAGACTGTGTCTCGGTCATCCGTTTCTCAAACACCATGTAGTGCGGGAATCCCAACGGAGGAGATCGAGTCCTGTGGGGAAAAGTGCACAAACCTCTGCAGAGTGTACAAACTAATCATGGTTAGCCGTGTCCCCGGTTATGGACATCTTGAGTATCTAGTTCTTCGATTATCATGTGAATCTCATCACCATGTTACTTAATTTAATTTGATTTGGTTAATCACGTTCTTAATTGGGATTGAGATGCTGTCAACCATCTCAATGTTCAACAACCACCATGATAGTTAAATAAAATTTTATTCCTTTGTAGTTGGGGAAAATTGGCTTTTCGCAAAAACTGTAACCATAGAGCTTTCCACCAGCCAAATATGCATGTAGTATAGCCTTATTCTGTTCATTACTCTCTATGTGTTATATTGCCAGCATATTCCATGTGCTGGCCCGTTTTCGGGCTGCAACGTTTCATTTTTGCAGACTTTTCAGGCGACGAGTAAGGTGCCTTAGGTCGTGGTCTTATACTCAGTGATGCCGTTGGAGTTGATCGACTCACTTACCTTCCAAGTCTTCCGCTGTTATCGTTTTTAGATGGCATTAAGCCATATTTATCATACTTAGTTCTCTTTTGAGACACTCGATGTAATAAGTGTGTGATTGCTACTCTGTTATAAATCCTTCGAGTACTGGGCGTGTCAGCATTACTGATCCAGGGATGACACTGGTGCATAGTAGATCAGACTGTTTGAGATCTGGACGCTACATCATGATTGGATCTTTTGAAAAGATTAGCAAGTGGACGAGGATCCATAACAATAGATTTTCAGCAAACGAAGATGCAAGCAAATAGAAGGCACATGGCAACACAACCAAAGATAAGATCGAACGAGAAAAAGGCGAATGAAAAAGAGGGCGAATAAACGGCATTTTTTGTGAAGTGGGCGAGAGGAAAACGAGGGGTACATGGCAAATAATGTAAATTGCGAGGAGATGTGATTTGTGATTAGGAACCTGGTAGATGTTAAAGATCCTCCCCGGCAATGGCGCCAGAAATTCCTATTGATGCGGCTTGAAGCTACGTTAGTATTTCCCCAAAAAGGTTATCGAACTAGTAGGAGAACCAAGCAATAATACGTAAACAGCACCTGCACATAAATAACAAATACTCGCAACCCGACGTATTAAAGGGGTTGTCAATCCCTTTCGGGTAACGGCGCCAGAAATTGGCAAACGGACATGAATAAATTGTGGTAGATTGATAGATCGAACGCCAAACAAAATAAATGAGAAAAATTGTAGCAAGGTATTTTTGTATTTTTGGTTTAATAGATCTGAAAATAAAAGGCAAATAAAAATTGATCGCAAAGGAAAATAATATGAGAAAGAGAACCGGGGGCCGTAGGTTTCACTAGTGGCTTCTCTCGAGAAAAAATAGCAAACTGTGGGTAAAAAAGATAGAATTTCAAATAATCATGACGATACCCAGGCAATGATCATTACATAGGCATCACGTCCAAGATTAGTAGACCGACTCCTGCCTGCATCTACTACTATTACTCCCCACATCGACCGCTATCTAGCATGCATCTAGTGTATTAAGTTCACGGAGAAACGGAGTAATGCAATAAGAATGATTGCATGATGTAGACAAGATCTATTTATGTAAAAATAGACCCCATCGTTTTATCCTTAGTAGCAACGATACATACGTGTCGGTTCCCCTTCTGTCACTTGGATCAAGCACCGTAAGATCCAACCCACTACAAAGCACCTCTTCCCATTGCAAGATAAATAGATCGAGTTGGCCAAACAAAACCCAAATATCAGAGAAGAAATACGAGGCTATAAGCAATCATGCATATAAGAGATCAAAGAAACTCAAATAACTTTCATGGATAAAAAGATAGACCTGATCATAAACTCAAAGTTCATCCGATCCCAACAAACACACCACAAAAAGAGTTACATCGTACGGATCTCCAAGAGACCATTGTATTGAGAATCAAACAAGAGAGAGGAAGCCATCTAGCTACTAACTACGGACCCAAAGGTCTACAAAGAACTACTCACGCATCATCGGAGAGGCACCAATGTAAGTGGCTAACCCCTCCGTGATGGTGTCTAGATTGGATCTGGTGGTTCTGGACTCTGCGGCGGCTGGAATTGATTTTTGTCGACTCCCCAAGGGTTTGTGGAATATTGGGGTATTTATAGAGTAAAGAAGCGGTCCGGGGCGCCCGAGGTGGGCACAACCCACCAGGGCGCGCCTAGGCCTCCTGGCGCGCCCTGGTGGGTTGTGCTCCCCTCGGTTTCGGTGTGGAATGACACCTATGGGATCACAAGAATCCCTACTATGGTTGCCGGGGCGTGGGGTTGCGAGAAGAGCAGGATTAGTAGCCAGCACAAGGATCGTTTACCCAGGTTCAGGCCGCGAGGATGCGTAAAACCCTAGTCCTGCTTTGGTGGGTGTATTTCAGAGAGTTCTTGAGCTCTCGAACTAGCTGTGGTCAGTGCGTGGTTCGAAAGAGCCGAATCCTTCTCCAGTATGCCATGGGCCTCCTTTTATAGTCGAAAGGGGCTGCCACAGGGCACACAGGAGGTGGAAAGGCGTATAGTGCCCTGAGCTTATAGATCGTACTACAGGACAAGACGCATTTAATGCGTAGCTTAGGTGTCCCCTCGCTTTATTGGGGACGGGGGTGAGGCCCGTCCCGTCCGTCGCCGCTCCTCCTCGCTTTGACACGCGCCTTGGCCAGTGAGGCGAGTGGAGCCATGTAGGCAGGCAGGCAGCTGAGGTGGCGCAGTGGCGGAGCCTTCTAAAAGTGTGTTATATCGACTAGAGGGGCGTGAATAGGCAATTTTTATGAATTCTTCACTGAGGAATTTGCCAGTGAGGAAATTCCTTAGTGAAGAACTACTTGCAGCGGAATAAGTACTCAAAAGTATGCATAGCAGAACACAAGCATGGTCATCATGATGAAATGAAGACAAGCACAGAGTACAGAAGCGTAAACACAGGATAGCACAGGATGAAGACAAACGGACTGAAGAAATTGAACTGAGAAATTGAGAAAGTCTTCAGTCAAAGTCTTCAAACACAGATATGAACAAGTGCACAACACAGTTATGAGGATATGAAAGAGTTGAGGAAATAGAACCAGTAGGCTTGGTGAAGACAATGATTTGGTAGAACAATTCCAACTGCTGTCTCAGTTGTACGTCTGGTTGGAGTGGCTAGGTATTTAAACCCGAGGACCCACAGTCCCGGACACACAGTCCTCACCGTATTCTCCTTGAGCAAAGGTCACACAGACCTCACCCAATCACTCGTGGTAAGTCTTCTGGTGACTTCCAAACCTTCACAGACTCAATCACTCGGCGATCCACAATTTCCTCTTGGATGCTCTAGACCATGACGCCTAACCGTCTGGAAGAAGCACCGTCTTCAAAGGTAACAAGCATCGGATCCACGCAGGATCAATCTCTTCAGTGATGCTCAATCACTTTAGGTTTGTGGGTGTTTGGGTTTGGGTTTTCCTCACTTGATGATTTTCGCTCAAAGTCCTCAGAGGATGGGATGCTCTCAAATGACAAGTGTCAGTTTCTCTTGGAGCAGCCAACCAGCTAGTGGTTGTAGGGGGCGGCTATTTATAGCCTAGGGAGCAGCCCGGCATGATAAGACATAAATGCCCTTAAATGATATGACCGTTAGGTGGGTAGATATTTTGGGACAGCTGTCGTATAGCACAGCAACGGTCGGAAATTTGAGTATCAAATTCCTCAGGGCTATCATGTTCCTCACTGTGTAGGCAATCCGCACTAGCGAATTCCTAACTCCTCAGTTAGAACAAATTCCTCAGAGACCAGAAGAACTTCGTCTCTGTCACTGAAGAATATGACTGAACTGTATGAGATTTCCAATGGCTTCACTCGAAGGGATTGGTAGGTGTAGGATTTTGAGTTGAGCATCACATGGAAATTTTTCCTTAGTATTTCCTCGACCCCCTTTAACAGTATGGTGTTTCCTATGACTCAAGAAAGAGAAAATGAAACTACGTAAACAAAAGTCTTCACGCTTCATGTTCCTCAAATGAATACCAAGTCTTCAAGGTCACACCAATTTCTTCACTTTCAAAGTCTTCAGAAAGTCTTCAGAAATCCAAATTCTTCAGTCGAAGAACTTCATTTTTAGGGGTCAACTTTCTCTGTAAATATCAAACTCCTCATAGACTTATAGACCTGTGTACACTCATAAACACATTAGTCCCTTAACCTATAAGTCTTCAATATACCAAAATCACTAAGGGGCACTAGATGCACTTACAATCTCCCCCTTTTTGGTGATTGATGACAATATAGGTTAAGTTTTCAACGGGGATAAACATATGAAGTGTAAATACTGATATTGAGGAATTTGATTGCAAGATATAGAAGAACTCCCCCTGAAGATGTGAATCGTGCATATTGACTAAGTTGACAAAGCCATCCATCCCCGTCAACTAAGTAGGCCCACAAGTCAGCCTGCCACTATACTGGGTCCCAGCTAATAGGGGGGGTATTCATTTTTGTGTGCGTAATAAGTAGGCACTTCCTTGCATGCGAAGATATAGCTGGTGGGTCCGAGCTATCAGCGGCGGTAACGTTTTTTTCGCGAAATACAGAGGCCTTTCGGTGGGTCCCTGATGTCAGGTGGAGGAATCATTATTTTGCGCGTAATAAGGAGGCATTTCCTTGCGTGCGGCCGTGGACCCAGCTGTCGGCCTCTCCACGTACAGTCCACTTCAGATGCATGTCACTCGTTGACCATGTTGACTAGGCCGTGCCAAGAGCACCAGGGCGGTGGACGACGGGGAGGCCTAGGAAGGGAACGACACGGAGGCAGGGAAGACTCGGCAGTTGTTTCCCACGCGGAGGGGAGTACGACTGTACGAGGGTTTACTGGTTCGTCCGCCGTCGCCGGAGAATAACAACATGTGTGGGTGAGTAGAGGGATGGCTAGGCCAGTGATGGGAGTAAGGTGGGGCGGTGAGGCATGCGCGGCAGCAGAGCCGACCGCAGGGAGGAGGGAGCAGGCAGTCCCGCTGGCGCTTGTTTGAGCGGCAGGAGCAGGAAGAGCAGAGATTGAAGAAGCACGACGGCCGTTGGATGGCCATCCAACAGTCACTGCTTGTGCGTCAACCTCTTTTTTAGGAAAGCCTCAAATCTGTGGAAAACAGCATACAGCCCATCTGCTATTATTTCTAATAATTTACAGCCCACTTGCTAATTATTAAGGTTTTTTTTGGAGCCCATATTCTTTTTGTTAGCATTACAGGCCATATTGTGGCCACGGTTAAAAAATTATACGAAATTTTGCATATTTCGGTGCGGTCCGAACTGTTTTTAATCCCGAAATTTCGACTCACATTCAAACTGATTTTAAAAATAAATTTATATCAATATAAAATCCAACAAATTCTCCACGCATAAAAATTAATGTAATTTAAAATCTCGAAATGGAAAAAAGATATTTGAAACTAATTGCCGGTTTGATGTTTTTTAAAAATGTACAGCCCATTTCTCATTACTGATGGGAAATTTTCTCGGCCAGCCAAATGTAACCTCTCCTCGTCTTGAAAGATTTGCACCCCAATAGGCCTGAGAAAGCGACTTACTTGGCAAATCACAAAAAAACTGGGCTGTGGCCGTGGACCCAGCTGTCAGCCTCTCCACGTACAGTACTGTTCCGATGGAAGTCGTTCCTTGACCATGTTGACCACGCCGCGCGGAGAGCACCATGGCGGTGGATGACGGCGAGGCCTAGGAAGGGGACGACGCAGAGCCGGGGAAGACGCGGCAGTGGAAGCACGCGCGGAGAGGAGTACGAGGGTTCACTGGTTCGGCTGCGGTGTGAGGCTGCCGTCGCCGCAGGGCATGGCCAGCGGTGGGAATAGTAGAGGGCGGTGAGGCCTCCGCGGCAGCACAACCGGCCACGGGAGGCAGGAGCATGCGGTACGACCGGCGCTGCTTTGGGCGGCTGGAGCAAGAAGACCAGATGTTGAAGAAGCACTACGGCCGTTGGATGGACATCGTACGGTCACTGGAGCTAGAATCGTTCATATTGACTAAGTTGACAAAGCCCTCCGTCCCCGTCAACTTAGTAGGCCCACAAGTCAGCCTGCCACTATACTGGGTCCCAGCTAACAGGGGGAGTATTCATTTTTTTGTGCGTAATAAGTAGGCACTTCCTTGCATGCGAAGATATAGCTGGTGGGTCCGAGCTGTCAGCGGCGGTAATGTTTTTTTCGCGAAATACAGAGGCCCTTTCGGTGGGTCCTTGATGTCAGGTGGAGGAATCTTTATTCTGCGCGTAATAAGGAGGCATTTCCTTGCGTGCGGCCTTGGACCCAGCTGTCGGCCTCTCCACGTACAGTCCACTTCAGATGCATGTCAGTAATTGACCACGTTGACCAGGCCGCGCCAAGAGCACCAGGGCGGTGGACGATGGCGAGGCCTAGGAAGGGAACGACACGGAGGCAGGGAAGAGTCGGCAATTGTTTCCCACGTGGAGGGGAGTACGACTGTACGAGGGTTTACTGGTTCGTCTGCCGTCGCCGGAGAATAACAACATGTGTGGGTGAGTAGAGGGATGGCTAGGCCAGCGATGGGAGTACGGTGGGGCGGTGAGGCCTGCGCGGCAGCAGAGCCGGCCGCGGGGAGGAGGGAGCAGGCAGTCCCGCTGGCGCTTGTTTGAGCGGCTGGAGCAGGAAGAGCAGAGATTGAAGAAGCACGACGGCCGTTGGATGGCCATCCAACAGTCACTGCTTGTGCGTCAACCTCTTTTTTAGGAAAGCCTCAAATCTGTGGACAACAGCATACAACCCATCTGCCATTATTTCTAATAATTTACAGCCCATTTGCTAATTATTAAGGTTTTTTTGGAGCCCATATTCTTTTTGTTAGCATTACAGGCCATATTGTGGCCACGGTTAAATAATTATACGAAATTTTGCATATTTCGGTGCGGTCCGAACTGTTTTTAATCCCGAAATTTCGACTCACATTCAAACTAATTTTAAAAATAAATGTATATCAATATAAAATCCAACAAATTCTCCACGCATAAAAATTAATGTAATTTAAAATCTCGAAATGAAAAAAAGATATTTGAAACTAATTGCCGGTTTGATGTTTTTTAAAAATGTACAGCCCATTTCTCATTACTGATGGGAAATTTTCTCGGCCAGCCGAATGTAACCTCTCCTCGTCTTGAAAGATTTGCAGCCCAACAGGCCTGAGAAAGCGACTTACTTGGCAAATCACAAAAAATTGGGCTGTGGCCGTGGACCCAGCTGTCAGCCTCTCCACATATAGTACTCCTCCGATGGAAGTCGTTCCTTGACCACGTTGACCACGCCGCGCGGAGAGCACCACGGCGATGGATGACGGCGAGGCCTAGGAAGGGGACGACGCGGAGCCGGGGAAGACGCGGCAGTGGAAGCCCGCGCGGAGAGGAGTACGAGGGTTCACTGGTTCGGCTGCGGTGTGAGGCTGCCGTTGCCGCAGGGCCTGGCCAGCGGTGGGAATAGTAGAGGGCGGTGAGGCCTCCGCGGCAGCACAACCAGCCACGGGAGGCAGGAGCATGCGGCACGACCGGCGCTGCTTTGGGCGGCTGGAGCAAGAAGACCAGATGTTGAAGAAGCACTACGGCCGTTGGATGGACATCGTACGGTCACTGGAGCTAGAATCGTTCATATTGACTAAGTTGACAAAGCCCTCCGTCCCCGTCAACTTAGTAGGCCCACAAGTCAGCCTCCCACCATGGTGGGTCCCAGCTAGCAGGGGGTATTCATTTTCTGTGCGTAATAAGGAGGCACTTCCGGTGGGTCCGAACTGACAGCGGGGGGAACGTTTTTTTCGCGAAATACGGTGGTCCATCCGGTGGGTCCCAGCAGTCAGGGGCAAACGTTTTTTTCGCGAAATACGGTGGCCCGTCCGGTGGGTCCCAGCGGTCAGGGGGAAACATTTTTTCCGTGAAATACTGGTGGCCCGTCCGGTGGGTCCCTGCTGTCAGGTGGAGGAATAATTATTTTGCGCGTAATAAGGAGGCACTTCCTTGCGGCTGCCGTGGACCCAGCTGTCAGCCTCTCCACGTACAGTACTCTTCCGATGGAAGTCGCTCGTTGACCACATTGACCACGCCGCGCCGAGAGCACCACGTCGGTGGACGACGGCGAGGCCTAGGAAGGGGACGACGCGGAACCGGGGAAGACGCGGCAGTGGATGCCCACGCGGAGAGGAGTACGAGGGTTCACTAGTTCGGCTGCGGTGTGAGGCTGCCATCGCCGCAGAATAACAGGGGGAGTGGGTGAGTGGAGGGATGGCCTGGCCAGCGGTGGGAGTAGTATGGGGACGGTGAGGCCTCCGCGGCAGCACAGCCGGCCACGGGAGGCAGGAGCATGCGGCACGACCGGCGCTGCTTTGGGCGGCTGGGGCACGAAGACCAGAGGTTGAAGAAGCACTCCGGCCGTTGGATGGACATCGTTGACGACACCGCGCCGAGAGCACCAGGGCGGTGGACGACGGCGAGTCCTACGAAGGGAACGACACGGAGCCGGGGAAGACACGGCAGTGGCTGCCCACGCGGTGGAGTGTACGAGGGTTGACTGGTTTGGCTGTCGTCGCCGGAAAATGACAGGAGGTGTGGGTGAGTAGAGGGATAGACAGGCCAGGGATGCGAGTAAGATGGGGCCGTGAGGCTTGCCCGGCAGCACTGTCGGCCATGGGAGGCGGGAGCAGGCGGTTACGACGGTGCTGGTTTGGGCGGCAGGGGCTGGAAGATCAGAGACTGAAGAAGCACGACTGTCGTTAGATTGACATCTAACGGTCTGACGCTGGTAGAGTCGATTGGTGACTAAGTTTCTTTTTTGAGAAACCTTGTGTACGCATGCACTTACTAGGCCCACAAGTCAGCCTCCAAATCTGTGGCAGACAACATAAGCCCATTTGCTATTTTTTATAATTTGCAGCCCATTTGCTAATTCTTAAGTAATTTATTACAGCCCATTTTCTGCCCAGGACCACGGTCAAAAAGTTCAACCTTATTTTGCATATTTCGGTGGAGTCCGAACTGTTGTAATCCCGAAGTGATAAACATTTTTTAAGAACTTATTGATTTGCCAAAAAATCTTCTTGTCTTTGTATGCAAATAAGACGTGGGACAATTGAGTTGGTTTAAGGGAGAACCAGTGGTAAAAAAATCAGCGCTGGGTGGGAAAAAACAACAAAAATAAGGATGTAAATATGAAAAGGGAATTATATGTGTTTTCAATATAATGATACGTGTATATGAACTAGTAAAACTATAGGTAGAGATTAGAAAATGGATGTAGGACATGCGTTTCAAGAGGAAAATAGAACTGGGCTGTGTGTTTGATTCAGTAAAAAAACTGCCTGCGGATGTTGTAAGACAAAATATAACTAACGCTGGCGGGCCAGAGGCCAGTAGATACCTGCTGGATCTTTGTGCCCCATTGTCGTCATGGGCTGGGCCTGTTAAAAACAAAACCAACCCTGGGCAGTCTACAGCCCAGTTGAAACTTGCTCGACCTGAAAAAACAATATACGTGCTCAATAAACGAGAGAATTCTGCAAGTACAGACTGATAACTGGGATGCAGCACGGATATTTTCTTTTTATCGTGATAATAAGTGCATGCACTTGTTTCGAAAAAATTGGAGAACTCGGAATTCGAACGGCGGGTGCTTATGCTACCCATCAAATAAAAATCAGGTCCTGAAAATTCGTTTCGAAACAAATGATTCAGCTTTATATCCACGTCGACCCTCGGCATGATGGTTGGAAGCAAATGCAAGTTCATACCAAAATATCGTTAACAACAATACCAACTTGCGGACGACAAGGTAGTACCACTACCAATACCAAACTAACTTATAATATTTTTACTCCTGGCCCTAGTGTTCGTCTGGTAGAAAATCTTGCAGAGGACCAGCTCCGGCTCCTTCTCTTGCTCCAGGTCCCCGAGGTGGTACTGGTGCATCACCCAGTTGGTCCTCTGCTGGTCGAAGTTCTTGTTGGTGTGCAGCACTAGAACCTTTTTTTGCTGCCCGTTGACCATCACCGGTAAGGTATTGTCGGTCTTGTGCCACATCGCGTGCATGCCGCACTCCGACTGTATCTTGTGACGCGTCCACGTGCCCCTTTTGAACGCCCTGGAATTGTGCCGGAAGAAATGCTTCCTTAGGCCACTCAGTGTGATACCTGTAGTATTGTGGAATACAGGTTTTAGTGAACCTAGTTGGCATTTGCATAACATCTTTGGCATGTTGCAGTCACTTGTTTCACTTTTTATTAACTGTCAAATTGTAATTGCTTCACCAGGTCTGCGTCTAAAAACAAAATTAGAGCTATAAACAAAGGAATATGTTTGTGCAAGTAGACGGCCGATCGGTGTCTTACCTGGAAGTTTCTCAGGATGGGTGTAGCATATGCCGTGCTCGCTCTCGATGGTTGGTATGAACAAATCGATGAGAGACTGAAATCTCGCGCTGTCAGCAGTCACTTTGGCCTCAAGGTGCTCGATCAGCTCCTGATCCGTGGGATCGAACTTGACACCAGCCGGCAGCACCGGCCAATCCTTCTTCGACTTGCATCGGTAATTCCAGTTATATGGTACTCAATGTATGATCAATCGACTGTTTTAAGTGAATGATGAAAGATTTCGACAGATAAGTGGTACTCCAAATCTGAAGTCCGGAATACCCGAACACGCCACCGGGATTCTTGTGTCACCTCACGCGCAGCGTGTTGTCACGTCAATTCAATGTGTGGACATGATGAATAATTTGACCGACGTATACTAGTACTGCTACTGTACTACTTACTAGTCGTATTTAGTGTCACAATTTATACATAGGTTTAACTAACAAGTACGCACTTGAAGCCTAACTGATATATATATATGTGGCTTCTGCACAGCATCTCCATCATCATTATCAGTACATCCTACACAGGTGAGTTAGGATGCACTTGATCCCAGGAAGGTATCTATCCTTCAAACCAGAGGAGTGCTTCAAACTAACAGCAGTACATAATATCCAACAAAAGAGGGTCATGCTACAGCAGCAGAATACATGGCTCAGTCTAGATATCAGCACGAATCAAGTTGTGCATATTTGCTGTTGGCATGAACCACATCGCCGCATGTCGGGTTTGCAAAAGCCATCCATCGCATGGAAGCTTGATGCCTTTCACACACTGAAGATTATCTGGCAACAAGCTGTGTCGAGGAATCTCTGGATATGGTGATTCATGAAACCCATGGTATGATGTGTAAACACAGCCCCCCTCGCGAATGGAAGTTGCATAGCATAGTAATCATCGCCGGTGATATGATCGATGATTGGTTGGATGATCGGATAATTGAGCCCGAGGAACAAGGAGTGGTTGCCGAGGCTGTAAACCCGCCTCCAGTTGAATACGCCTGGCCCAACGGAGCTGGGATCTTTCTCGAACACGAAGCAGCCATAGCCATCAATGTCACGAACGCCCCATGCATTGTACTGCATGTGGTTTCATGTAATGGTTTGGTCAATTTGGTACGTGCGAATGAGCATCAAATGACCGCCGTCAGCTGAACGAGCGATAAACCACCACCCATCGGCTGGTATGATTCCAGGTCCTGGAATCATGAAGGCCAGCGCATTTGCGTCTGCTGCAACAATTCAAATTGGAGACCAAAAGGACAAAAATAAACAATCATGTTCAGAGTATGTGTGGAATTAAGATTATTATAACAGTGTCACATATCATAGACAGAGAATTGCAATGCCGTGGTCATAATCATACCCCAAGTTTAAAAAATAAGCCAATGGCTTTCATATTCTAGCAATATGTCATGGTTCAAACATCATGTAACAATGAGAGGAAAACAGCTATGATAGTGCCTACTCATATTCTACCATAGCACTTACTACTACTGTTCGCATATCAACTCTAAGCAATAACATGCGTTGTTATAAAAATCTTGTAAACGAGAGTAACATATAGCAATCATGATGTTATGCTCATAATATGTATTCTAACAATCATTAGATGCCAATTGTTCTCATATCAACTCTAACAATAACATGTGTGGTCATAAAAATCTAGGAAATGAGAGGAACATATAGCAATGATTAGGTTATAGACATGCTATGCATTCTAAATTTGTAACAAATGAACAGGCAGTCGTATTCATAAGGTAAAGATGAGATGAGATAGAACAATTACACGATGATAGATTCACCAGTATAGGCAGCCAATCTGTGCGTCGACCGCGTAAACGATGCCATCGTGCACTATAGCATCAGACAGAAATGTTGCCTCAACAGGATTGATGATGAGCCATAACCATGTATGGCGACCAGATTCCAGATAGACTAATCCCATGTTGAACAAGGCAATGAGCTTGTAATCCATGTAGTCTTCTGATGGTGTGGGCACTTCGCAGATTACAACTTTCTGCAAACAGAGGTCGAGCCAAAAGCTTGACACGTCTCGTGCGTAGTAGGCAGGAGTGTCCGGCGGGCCACGAGGCTCGATGGCGGCGGTATCCAACGATGGAAGGGGTGATCTCTCGCTGGGTGTAGATATCCACGAGACGCCACGGACTACCGGTGTGGTGGATGAGGACGATCCAGTTGGCCTTCATGCCCGCCCAGTAGTGGCCACGCATGAAGGACAGGTGGACGGGTAGTGGTAGCATGTCGAGGGGAACCACAGCAACCTCCGTAGGATCGTCAAGTCGGTGTCTGGGCCACCTGCGAGGATCGGGCATCAGCAAGCAGGGTGTCTTGAAAAGAGCTGGCCAGTTGCAGACGAGTAGACGGTACAAAGACACCGTGCATGCGGCCAGACGGACGGTGCTGAGTAGGTCCATACGACTATAGATCTACTCCAAGAGAACATCGGGGAGGGAATTCCAATCGCGGCTCTGCGTATCAGTCGGTTCTGCCATTGGGGTTTTTGGTGCCTGCGAGCCAGCGGGGAAGTGGATTCGGGCGGGCGAGCGAAGAAGCTTCTCCTCGTGTGGCCGAGAAGTGAGCGGGGGGATATGGTACGTGCGAGCTACCAAGGAAGATGATGCAGGCGGGCGAGCAGTGAGCGGGGGTAAATGGTGTGCGGCCGACGATGGGGAAGAGAGGAGGAAGAAGAAGAGAGGAGGAACAAGAGTGGAAGACGGGGAAGAAAGTGCATTCAATCTCAATTCTACTAGTACTACTACCAGGATATACCGTCCTTCGGAGTGTAAATAGTTACACCGATGACATGTGGGTCTACCACAACAGGGCCCATATGTCAGTTAATGGAGGACAGAGGTGCGTAGGCGTATTTGCGGAAGCGTGCTCTACTGGCAAACATGATGGCAGTACTGGGTAAGGCTGATTTAGTAACACCAACACGCTGGTTCAGCTTATTAATTACGTGTCCCATCTGCTGCAGCGTGTATTGTCACTTCACTGCGAAGACTAGTTGAATAGTTCTCTCTGACCGAGATGGGGAATAATGGATCGCGAGGACTTCCTTTCTACAGTATCCCTATGCCTCTACGCTCACTTCACTCATTTTGCTCCGTACCTAGTCACTTGTTGAAATCTGTAGAAAGACAAATACTCCGTATTTGGGAACAGAGGGAGGCTTTTACTCTGTACTATTTGGGAACAGAGGGAGTATCACCATATGGAGGGAATAGAGGAAGCTTGAAATATGAACATGTCAATGGGAGGGAGTAAGCCCATACATGCATGCATGCATGCAACATGCAACACTCACACGTACACATGGACGCACGCAACACTCACACACCCATGCGGCACACAGCACACGACGCAACACACACACTCACGCTCAAGTGCTCAACCTACTCCCTATGTCCGTGAAAGACTGTACATTTAGAGATTTACACATTGACCAGGGCATAATTAACGCCCAAAAGTAGCAGACTTATATGTGCATGCGACCATTGAGATAAGAAGATTAAATGAAGGCCGTTGCATGCTGTAATTAAGGATAGACATGTGGCCTATACCTACAGCACAAGTTGGTGCATTAGTCAATCAATATAGATTTAGATTAAAGGCTAAATGCATTGGAAGTGTAGATGTACATCATGTACTACACTCTTTGTTTTATAGCCGATGTACACTCTTTGTTGGAAGACTGAGGGAGGACACGTGCATGCACTCACATACACAGCCAGGGCGGTTCGCGCGCAAGGGTTGGACTCGTGTCGCGCCTGCGTAAAGTTTTGTTTAACTGATTTCTTTTCTCTGCCAACTGACAGGTGGGACCCAGAAACCAGGTGACAATTTAACCAGTCAACAAAGTGCCACGTCGACTATGTGGCCGGTTAGTAGGGTGCAATACGGTGCTCTACGATGAGCTAGTGATCATATAATCGCCGCAAAACTATATGTAGTGACCGTAAAGAGCGTATTGTTACATACGTTGACCGCCAGCGTATTTTTCTCATTTCAAATTAAGCCATATTAATCAGAAAGGACGCAGTATGGACTACTACTACTAGTACTAGTACTGCTTTGATGTGTCCCGTCAACTCGCCGAAGGAGGAGAAGCTTGCTTACTACGCCTCTCCCTCGCCCACGCGCGCGGTAGTTCGCAGGACGAGGAGAGGGTTTTGACTACAGCGCCCTCTCCCTCTCCCTCTCCCTCGCCCTCGCCCTCACGGTGGACGTGCAGCAGTTCAATCGGTGTCAGATTGCCAGAAGCATATTGTACTGTAGTATCATCATTGTTGGACCTTCCGAAGAGGCGAAGAGCCAAGTGCAAGGTTCACACAAGTACGAACTGTTGAACCTCCCGAAGAGGCAAAGAGCCAAGCAGAAGGTTTTATAGGAGTTGTCGTCCTAGTAGGAGTGTACTACAACTATAGCGAACGATGCTACTGTATGATGCCGCCACGTCACGTATATCCAAAGCTGTGCCACCTTTTTTTCTCAAAGAGCGTGTTGGAGCCCGTGCAACAACCACACAAGTTGCACGTACACATAACACATTTACTAGTAATAAATTCTAAAGGACAAATGCCAGTATGCCACACAAGTTCATCTCCAATTCACTTGATAAATTTGTGCACGACTAGTCTACATATATTCACAGCGCTACCGTTCACAATTACCATACTCTACTTACACGTTATAGATGGGCTACATGTCCTCCTCCAGGTTCCAGTCCCAGGTGTTCTTCATGGATGGCACGATCCATAGCGGTGGGCAACGGGAATCATTGTCGCAGCTTTCTAGTCCGGTTCCACACGGTGGAGACTCATCCAAGCTGAAGCGGCATAAATCAGGGATAGCGTGTCCCAGCATGACGTTCATCCGGCGGTGCGCACTGAAGACAGAATGATGCTTCATGAACGGCAGGCCTTCCGTGTCGTGCACGGAAGGTGGCATCCGCTTCACAATGGGGTAGCTGTCCCCGATGAAAAGCGAGTACTCTCCAAGAGTGTTCATCGGCACCCACGTAGCATCACGGGGGTCGAACTCGGCGCCGCTCATCTGGTACACGCGGCATCCCAGATCTGGACACATGGTGACGTACATAGTCAAGGTCCATGCATAATAATGTTGTGCTCAAATATGGCGGTCAATAATACTGTGCAGCAAATAGTACTACTCCGGTATAGAGGAAGTAAAATAACCGGCTTATTATATATAGCCACTCTTGGCTACATGGGTGAGATAGTAAGACATGGAAAAACAAAAATGGTGGCAGCTAGTGGGTTCAAGTCTTCAAGGGCCTAGCTAGCTATACGCGTCCTCCAAGGTAAAAAGTACTCCTACTAGTACTACGAAGTACACTACTAGTACAACAATGGAAGAGAAGGCGAGAGGGCTAAAAAATGGAATACCTGGGTAGATGGTGACGGTCTGATCGTGGTAGATTGTGTGACCATGTTGCACATCAGTGGTACCATGGGTAACGACTGCTAAGATAGTTGATCCCAATATGCCAAAGTCAGCTACAAGGTTCCAGGTTAGACCGAATCGCGGATGCAAATGCACATCCAGGATCGGCGATCTTATTTTTATCGGGGGATGACTGGTCTCTGCAAAATAATGGAGTACCGTTAGGGATGCAAATGATGGTTTGTGCATTCCGTTTGTAATCTCCCGTACCGTAGGATGGCAACTAGATGAAACAAGTCCCCTGGCTTGTCACCGCGAAGATGCGGCCTAGATGGCGCACGGCGTCTTCGAACGTGTAGGGGTACAAATCTGCCGCCGCCAACATGCGCCAGCCTCTGCCGTTACTGCCTCTTGCATTGATGACAATCCTTATGTCGAACACCGCGATGAGATAGTAATCGTCGTAGCCGCGTCGCTTTGTCGGCGGGTCCGCAATTGCTATCTTCTTCAATCTCATGTAGGCCTCATCATACGTATTCAAGCCCAGCCAGTCCGGAAGGCCGATCCCAATGGTGGAGAAGGGGTCTACCGGAACGGCCGCACTGCTGTGGATGTTGTGCAAAATGATGGTGGTATCCTGCCGGAGGTATGCAAGCCAATCTTCGTTGGCACCGACCCAGACCTATATATAAGACGGTGGGCAGTGGAGAAATTATGGGATGGAAATGGGATAACTAAGTACTACATGATCAAACTCCATTACTGACCTGCTCATCGGACAAAATCCGACTACCTCTCAACATCGACAACTCTAGTGGAGTCAACGTGCAACCATGGCCAGGGAGCGGTGGACTGTTCGAAGGATTGTCCCATAGAAGAACCTTCTCCTCGAGGACGCATGGAAGACCAACAAGCATGGCCTTTTCCCAAGCCTGTTTAAGCAGCGTCTTGAAAAAGTTGGTGCAGGAAGCACCGAGTCTTGCGGCGGTGAGGACGTCGGAGCGGCGTGCGATTTCTCCCAGAGGATCGTCGTCCAAGGTCTCCTAGCCCCGACGAGGAGGAGAACCGCATGGTGAATCCATGGGTGCAGCGACGAACTGCCTTCTCTTCAGGGGGAGGGGAACTGGCGAGGAGGAGATAAGAGCATAGTAACCGCAGGGCCTCGTCCCTTCCAACTGTAGATCGTTCCTCAGCGAAGGGGTGAGGCTATTATTTACTACTAGTACTAGCATTATGGAACGTTATGGGATTGCATTATACTGTAAATAATAGCACTAGTAAGAAATTTTTGGCACTAGGTAGTAGTTTTTGGCGTGGATTAAGAAATTTTGGGTATGTTTTTGCCATTTTTTGTACACGCCAACTAGTGTCAAAAAACGTCTTACATTATGTGACGGAGGAGTACGTACTCGTACTGTAGCAGTACTAGTACTACTTTTCTCAACTAGTAGTGCGATGTACTGTACTTCTAGTCTAGTCTAGTATAGTGCACCAGTTTTGAACTCTTGAATCTCAGGGCCAAGGAGCAACAGTTGGAAGTGGAGGGTACTACTGTTCTCTAGAACCATCGCTGTACTATCAATGTAGGGGAAGTACACCTGCGTAGTGGCCTAGTAGGTACTCTCGGTTCTCTATTCAGCCGCTCCTCTCACGTACCTGGCCTACTCAGTCGCTCCTCTCACGCACACACTAGCAGCCTGTTTACCAGCGACGGTTACTGCGGGGGCAGAACATTTGAGTTATTTGATACAGCGAGACTAGGCTTTTCGCTTCCATTTGTGGAGGTGTAATGGATCTCGTCGAACTTTGTTAGTAGTTCCTTCTTTATGAATGAGATGAAGCAAAGCTTTTGCCTCCGTTTCAAAAAAAACACGTCAAGAGGAATTTCTTTTATAGTAGAGCCGATAATGGAGTGAAGTCCATGCGTGCAACGCCACAAGCTACAGAGTAGTAGTAGAGCACTTTACGTACAGAGCCATATTGCACAGTTCCCAATGCCCCGCCAGGCTTTTCCGGCTCCTCGAGCTTAATTGGGAGGCGCTAGTTTAAATA
Organism: Triticum aestivum; assembly: GCF_018294505.1. Classification (NCBI taxonomy): domain Eukaryota; kingdom Viridiplantae; phylum Streptophyta; class Magnoliopsida; order Poales; family Poaceae; genus Triticum; species Triticum aestivum. Next base: position 394,454,978 of record NC_057808.1, read on the forward strand.
TGCTACTAGCTGGAAGCTGCAAGCGAGGTGCGGCTAGGGCGAGCACGCGAGCCACGGGATGCTGGGAAGGAAAACCCGTTCACGTGGCTAGGCTGTCCAGTGCACCCAGATTGTGGGGCCGCACGTCCTTTGACTTCAAAACTCAAACTACCCGTGTAAAAATATTGGCTCGCAGCGAAGTGTAGTAGTACTATTTTTAAGAAAAAGGCCGCCGTGCGTTCGGCCGGGATAGAACCCACAAAACGAGGTATACACTCCCGCGACCACTAGTAGTACTCGTTGGAGTACAACGCAACCTAGAATCTCCTTTTGTCACTAGTAGTACGTACATTGTTCCTTACAAGAAACCCCTAATGGTTAATAGTCTAGCCAGCTGCTGGCTATAAGCCAGTGCCATGTCATCTACAGCCCATCTTATAGCCAACATGTACAATAATAGATCAAAAGAGTGTACTACTTTTTTCTATGTGGCCCACTTCTCATTCTCACAAAGTGCCTAGGAGCATGTGCTAGAGCTGGCTCTTCACGAAGAGCCCGCTTACCTTCTCTCTCCTCTTCTCTTTCCTCCAACTAAGCAGAAATATACTAGTTTATTTCTTATTGCCCGCTGACTCAGCTCTATTGTACTTGCTCTAATAATGCAAGAAACCACTAAAATGCCAATAAACTACTACCACTTGCATACGTGGCAGACTTAAGATAAGACTACCTTATCAACCATTGTACATGCACTTACCAACAAAAATCCTCGAGTGACCTCCTACCTCTGACCCGTCCACCTAGTCATCCTCGGCCATGGGACGCAGCTACCGCCGCCGGCAGAAGGCGAGGTCAAAATCACCGGCGGTGCGGAGCCCATGTTGCGGCAGCCTGGATGCCAGCTCCGTCCGGCGCTCGCGGCCACTAGCTAGCCAAGATAGCTCCATCCAGCTGCTTGTCTGCAAGGTTTGCTAGCTAGATTGGCATGGCAGCGCGGCGGCTTGCTCGCGCGCGCTGCGCTAAGGCCAGCCATCTGGCTCGAGCGAAGGCCAGCACGGCGGCTTGCTCGCTCGTGAGTCACGCTCGGGCCAGCCTGCCAACCCGTGCAGAGGCCAGCGCGGTGTCCGGCCCGTCCGGCCGAGCGACGGCCAACTCGCTCATCACCGGCGCCACCGACGAACACGCATCAGTACTGTTTGAAGTAATGTTCAGGAAAAATAATGATTTGAGGGGGAATAACAGGATAGAAGGTCAGATGTGGGTCCCTCGTGTCAACGGTCAAACAAAATGTGTTGGTTTAAGCTGCCTCTCAGCACGGACGTGTGGGCCAACCCTGTCATAAATGGGTTTAAACGAACCTAATCGGTAGGAGTACTAGGTAGTTTTTGGTGTGGATTAAGAAACTTTGGGTATGTTTTTGCTATTTTTTGTACAATGGATTCTTCCTAGGGCTGGTTGAAAGTGGTAGTTTTTTGTTAAATACTCTACATATTGTAAGTAGGAGTGAAAGTTAAGCTTTGGAAGCCAATAAGCAAGGCTAGTTACATAGTGCATATGTGTACATGATTGAATGTAAATATCAACCATGAGTGACTAATATCTTGATGGAAAACTCGAAACTATGGAATACTACGAAAAAAATGCATGGTTGGAAATACTAGCAATGTTCATGTCCGTTGCAACGAATCATAATTAGAATAATACTTATTCACAAACTTGGTACAAAACACTCTAATTTTGATATACATATGTCACTAGAGAGATATTATGTTTCAATTAGAATATATTCCTTGGGCTGTTTTGGTGAGGTCAGGGAGGGATGTGGTTGGTTTTAAGATACTAATTATGGGTTTTTCTGCAAATTGGTAGACAAGTGGGATGGTGAGAAAACGCAACAACTTACCTCACAATCGTTAGATGTAGATCTAATGGTCAGAAACGACGGATGACAGAGACACCAGCATCACCAACTTAGTCTTGTGTAGGAGTACTAGCAAGATCCGTGCATTGCACGGAACATCAAGATGCATTTTTTATAAAACACTTGTTGTGATTGACCCTTGCGGGAGTAATCCCATGTTAAAAACTAATGACATCTCGAGAAATATGAGATAAGGTGAAGAGGAGTGGGGTGTGGTAGTGGTTGGTGGTCGGACTGAGCGGAGGCATGGGGATTGACGACGCCGGCAGCGGCCACCAGGCCAGTTTGTTCCAGAGGCTTCCTTTCTTAATTTCTCAACAATGAGGTTTGTTGGAGATAAGGATGAACGAGGGAAGGCCTTGTCTGCAAATGTGGAGAGGGGTGTGGGTATCTTTTAGTTTAATTTCCATCCGTCAGATATAGATCGGACGGTCTATATTGCAAGATGGCACACGTACCATCATCACCAACTCGGTTTTTTATAAGAGAAGAAATATAAGTATGGAGATACAAACGTATTATCGATACTTGCTTCTGTAAACTAGCATCTACATTCTATTCAACGCCTCGGCATGTGGGGCCTTAGCACAATGACTTCTCGACTGTGTAAAACAAAGATTTTCCCGTCGCCGACAAGGAGGGGGTGACGGCGGCGCGCTTTTTGGCTTGCTCTAGTCCTAGTAGTCATACTAGGCGGTCTAAGCACGTGTAGATTTATTCTTTTTCACATCTCGTGTTCGCCGTACTGCCACGACTATTGATGAATAGACGGTAAGTTATTCACGGGGAAACCCTTGTTGAGCATGTTTGCGAGAGAGAGAGAGAGAGAGAGAGAGAGAGAGAGAGAGAGAGAGAGAGAGAGACAGTGTGCGTGTGTGATATGTTAGAGACTGAGGCAATGATAACAGATTCTTTGTGTCTATGTGTGTGGAGGATAGAGAGAGACATGTACATGGGGCTTTGTGTTGTGTAACGTGGAGACACATATACATAATTAGAGAGTGAGTGTGTGAGATACACATGCGGACATGAGGAGAGATGAGGATCCAGATAAATGGGTGTTTATGCGTGTCTGTGTGTGTTTGTGCACGCGTTTGTGTGTGAGAGGGAGAGAGTGTATGTGGAGTAGACGGACCACTGATGATGTAAACCTAGTATAAGGGAAGGGGGAATGGTGTGACATGTGTAGTAGCGAGATAGCACGGGTGCGGGCGGGGGGACCAGACTATTTGGAAGAGACATCGAGTGTGTGTGTGGGAGAGGGGTGTGAGAGCGAGAGAAAGAGAGAGCTAGCGACGGAGAGAGAGAGAGGAAGAGAGGGGGCGAGAGGGGTCGTTTGTGTCCATAAATGGCGTATAGATAGGGAGACAATGTTGATGTTGTCCGAAATTGGCCTATGAACGGAGACGCAAGGGAAGCGAGTCATCGTGTGTGTGATAGGGACTTCATGAGAGATCTAGAATAGATGGTGTAGAGAACAATGTGCGAAATCGAGAACGATTATACATTAGGGAGCTATGCAAAGAGTCATGACATATATGTATACAGGGAAGGAGCTGGGGCGGGTCCGCATGTGGGAGAGATAGAAAGAGGAGAGTGGTGCACAAGGAGACAAAGTGTGCTTGTTTGAAGTGGGGGTGGTGTGTGAGGTGAGTGCGCGAGAACCACATGACTAGGGAGATAGACGTTTGGGGGCGACGTTTTGTGTGTATGGGAAATATACACTCTACATAGTGCATGTGCTTGGGGAAGAGAGATAGCGGGAGACCTAGAGAGTGAGGGAAGAGATGTGTGCATGCCCGAGAGACAAAGTGATAGAGACCTATGTTGGGCTCCGGACTTTACAAGAGAGAGGGGTGTTAATGTGCTCGTGTGTTGGTGTTTGGGGGAGAGAACGACTTCTCTATGTGTGTGTGTGTGGTGGTGGTGGGGGTTGACTTCATATAAAGAGTGAGGTGTCTATATTTGAGGGACTTTAGCGTAATTGAGATATTGTGCACTCATGGTTGACCAATTTGTTTCACAGTTTGTACTATGAGATAACGATACTTTTGAACATGCGTGATATACCTTGATGTACCAGAATTACAAACCTAAGATTGGAATTTTGGAATTTGACTCCATCATTAGCTTTTTGTAATTCATTTAAACGGAGGTACATTTTTTAAGCCGGGATTTCGTGATTTCAAATTCATATATCAAACCTAGAGATATACACATACGGGCATGTTCAAACTTTATAATCATCCACTTTATTCATACACATACACATACACATTTTTTCTTTTGTCATCATATTTAGGATAAACACAATTGGAATTTCATTTCAATTGGACTGTATGATGGTATTTGCTTGTAGTAGCTCAATGATCCATATTTGAATTGAATGGACAATCTAAGTTTCGAGATGGAGACATTGATTTTCAAAACTTGCACATATTTTTGCGTGCAAAACAAACAAATTGTCGGCCATGATATCATAGTCGGCCGTACGAGAGCTGAATACTTATAATTTTAGGCGCCAAAAGCTTTCAAACTTCCCGCTCACATCGAAATATCACGCGCCCGAAAGTTTAGCCCTGCGATATTCCTGTTTTACCCCTGCCACCTGAACGGAAAAGGGCTGCTTTGGTAACTCCATTGTTTTCCCCTCTTTGCCCCCAACATTCTTCCCCAGAGCCCCTCCCCTTCCCCTCCCCGACCCCCCCCCAACCACGGCAAGCCGCCGAATCTAGTCCTCTGCCGCAACGGTGGACCTCACACCCCGCCAGATCTACCTTCCGCACCTTGGAACCCCCAACTGCCAACTCACCACTTCACCGGAGCCGCTTCAGTGACTGGCTTGTCCACCGCTCCAGATCTCCTTGACCGCCATCATGGTCCACCGCACCGGATCTGCTTAACCCATGCCCTCGTCCACCATAGCGTAGGCCCTTCACTGACTCCCTCGTCCGCCCCTTCGCTGGCCCTTCATACAAGCCCTCGTCCGCCGCAACAGATCCGCCTCACCGAAAGCACTGTACAACGCGCCCGCCGAAGCCTTCGTCCACTGCACCGGACCCGCTCCACGGACGCCATATTCAACTCAACCGGCCCTGCTTTACCGATGCCGCAGCCTCATCAGGTTATTTTGATTTGTACTCCTTTGGTTTTTCTCTTTATCGTGCAACTATTCACTTACCATAGATGAGCTTTCTTGTATGTCGACAGGCGCCGCAACCGTAGCACCGGAGCCGCTTCAGCGACGGTGACAGCCGGCCCAAACTCAACCGCAACACGAGCACCATCGACGATCCTTAGCTATCAAGTATGACAACGATACCCATACGCCGCCGAGAATCAGGTACTATTATCCAACGGCCGGCGCCTACGTTCACTTTCCTAGCATAAGCACCGCACCTTTGAATTTCTTCAGGGCATCATTCAATTTTTCATGAGACGCGTTATTCTGCTTGCACCTGTAGGGCCATACTTCTGGCAGTGAACATGTTACATGTGCTAAATTACATACCAGAGCACATATAGTTAATATGCTTTAGTTTTGTCCTGATGCCACCTGTTGGTTCCATCAGACTGCTTAATGTTCTCTATGCTTAATTACACATCAGCAAACTAGCATGTGGTTCCGCTGCTTTTTGTTTGTTTTACCCTACATTTTCTGATCCTAGCTATTACATCACTGCTCCGAGCCTCTGTTCATTACTTGTTTGAGTGTTCTTGATCTTCCCAAGTTGCATGACTAATTTGATGCTTCAATTAATTATGGAGCTGCCAACCCCATCAAGCAAAATATTTGTTCTTTTGGGGCTGGCACCTCGAACAAGCATAAAAATAGAGGGAAGCAGATATATTGTCGTGTATGCACACACCCTTCTTTCATTAGTTTAGATGAACCATTGATGATCAATTCGGACCAGTGCATGCGATTAAAATTAATTTTACCTAAATAGATGGTGCAGAATAAACTACAACAACTAGATTTGCAACCACGGGATGCTGACGGTATCTTCAAAGAACATTGCAACAGCAGCTAGGCTTCACAGCAACATATGGTAAGCCAGTGTGTTTTAGTACATGTGAAATGTAATGCGAGTGGGCTGCTTTCTTGGCTTCTGCCCTCAACGTGCAATCCTACCGAATTACAAATAGTTCAGTTGTCTGCTTTGCTGTATTGCTTGATTCGAATGCTTATTTGTTGTTACGCTATACCTGAGTTGGCCAATATGTCAGCAGTGCCTGCTGTACTATCGTAAAGAAATGCATGCCTATTTCATTTGAGTCCATAACTTTTCCTCTCAACTTCATCACAAGACTGTCTTCGTAGTTTATATGAGGCCACACTGTTAAGTGCTTTCTCAGATTATTTCAACTGCTTAGATGCCTTGGCAACTTAAATATAGCGGTTGTACACTCCCTTTCAACTAGGGATGTCAACTGGGTCCCGTTTAATCCCGATTAAAGTCCACTAGTGGTATGATAGTTCAAAAGAGTTTTTGTTTTTTGAGGAAAATGAACTAGGGAGGTAGTAAAAACTAACTCGATGGGACTGGCGGATGTCGTTTATTTGCCACTTACATCCCTAGTTTCATCTTACCATTTTAATTTCTTTTCGGCTGATGCTGCTTCGAACCATTTAAATATAGTTTGCCATGCTCGGCAATAATTCGTCCGTCGTTTACCATGTAAGCTTACTGCCTGGATCATACAATAACTATCTCTTACTGATGTCCAGCAGAAACCTTTCAGGATGCCATTCACACTAGGACACAATGTACAACCCTAGAATCTATTTGTGGAAGCAGTGTGCCATCCATGTTACCAGATGGTAGCAGTTCAGAGGCAACACCGCCGGAGAGCAGTCTGAGCACAAATATTATAGTACTTGAGGCTCTACTAGAGGCAGAAAGAGATGGTGTGGCTGCCATGAATGAGGTAATCTTTATCTTGAGGCTGGAAATTACGGAATTAGCGGCACGCATTATGCAAGCAACCCAAGAATTGGAGGAAGTAAGAATGTTGCATTTGAAGACGGAGGAGGTCTTGTTGTTTCTGCTATCTGAAGCCCAAGGTAATCCCGGTTCTTCTTTAGATACGAGTTGAAATTGTCATTAGATTATTGTACTTGCATGTTGTGTCATGTCTCTGAATGGATTATGTTGCAAGACCCCCTATGTTGTCCATGTGTTGTAATGATCCGAATTTTTTAGGCGAGGTAATCCTCAGTACTTGTATGATTGACATAAGGTGAACTGTTTTTCGTGTGAGCATATTGTATTGGATGAAATAACTGTTTGACTCAGAGTGTATCCAACCTACTGAATTCGAAGATCACGGCATTTCTAAATCATAATCATATATAAAGGTGGAATAAATCTTTGTTGTGCTTTTGAAGAAATAAATAACAAAACGTATAATTATCTGTGGATATTCGTAATCGAATACAAATTGGATTTGAATTTAGTTTGCCAGGTCCCAGGGCAAACGTGAATGCTAATCCTCCCAAGTTTTGAACGAAGCGGCTAAACACCCACTATAATTTGTGGGCTGCCCGAAGCAAGTGTTTGCGAGATGGAAATTACTGTCTACCCCTGACACTTGACATCCTTATCGACCGGATTTACACTGCTGTCGATAGGGGTAGACTAGTAACTTCAATCAGACGTGACACGACGGCCTCTGAGCCCATTCAGACACGATGGACACCAAACGTGGGCGGCAAAACACATTTGATTCAAGCTCATCCGAAAGACATGTGTCCCTTCCTCCATTTCCCCATTCATACACGGTGGGCGGCAAAACAAACTCTCCTCATCCGAAATCGATGTAGGCTATTTTAAATAGGGGCAGATGTGTAACTTCCATCAGATGTGACACAACCGCCCTACCTGTCAGGCCCGTTCATACACCGTGGGCGCCAACCGTGGGCGGCAAAACACCCTCTCCTCGCCCAAAATAGTTACCGGCAAATATTTTGGAGATGCGAGATTACCGTCCTATCCCCAACCGACGCGATGTCCGAAATTTTAAACGGGGGATAAGTTCATAACTTTCCCCAATTTCAGAGAAGCGCGTCCCAAAGTTTGAGATCCCCCCCCCTCCATTTCCCCATTCATACACTGTCGGCAGCACGACAACCTCCGCACTGCGGCCAGCCTCCTCCGTCCGCCACCCCATCCTCCACCTTGCCGGAGCCGCTACCCCTACCCTGTCGTCCACTGCAAGAGATGGACGTCTCTCATCCATGGCGCTAGACCAGGATCCTTTCATCGCCTCCTCTCGCTTCATCGGCGTCGTCGTCCACCTTGCCGTTGCCGCTCCTACGACCGCCTCATCCACGGCAACAGGATATATCCCCCGACCCGGCCGTCTGCCGTCTAAAGTCTTCTTCCCCGCCGCCGACAGCCATCGCACCCGCAGCACCCTCAACGTATCAGCATAGGCCTACACGGCGTCGCAAGAGAGGTGGTACTCTTCCATATGTGCTTAAGTTATTAATCTCACCCGGAAAAATAGATCGTAATTTGTTTACTGTACTTTTCTTGTCCGTACCAAATCATAGTGGCTAGTTGAAAGCAAACATTGGTTGCGAAGTAGCTTTGTCCAATTTGCACCTTCAGATCCGCCATGGCACGGGCACTATACTCGTAAAGCTTATGGTTTTCCCCCTTTATATTCACTACCATCATCGTAGGTGCTTCGTGTTGTGCTAGGACTGCTCCTCAAGACCTCAACCCAAAGCTTACGTGTTGAAATACGAATCTGATATGATGCTCATATCACTAAAACAAAGAATGTTTAATTGGTCACCTAATGTTCCTATATTCGTTTCGAAAAGCATGTGCGCCACCCACTGGTCCAGCTAGTTCCACTTTCCTGATTTTTCTCTTGATGCTTAGGGTTTTCCCCTTTTATATACTCTACTATGATCTGCGTAGGTGCTTTCGGACCTACTAGCATTACTCCATCCTTCAAGCTAAACAACACAACACTCAGAATTCGAAAGCTTAGTTGTTCAAATATGATTGTGATATGATACTGATATTAGTTAACCGACACATTTAATTGGTTAGCCAAAGGTCCCACTTGAGTTTCCAAATGCATGTCGCGACATATAGAGAGACAGCATAATTGCATTTCTTTGTCAATTGTTGACCGTACTTTCTTGTCCATACCAAATCTTAGTTGTTATTTCAAAGCAAACATCGGTTGCTAACTACCCTTTGCGCGGTTTGCAGCTTCAGATCTGCCATCCCACTGCCACGGTCAACACTGTACTCATCATGCTTATGTTTTCCCCATTTTATGATGACCACAATCAGCCTACGTGGTTCGTGTCATAATAGCACTGCTCCACCCATCGAGCTAAACAAGCTTAGTTGTAACAATTCATATCTGATATTATTGCTGATATTAGTAAAACTGAGAGATGTTTATTTGGTTAGCTAAATGTTCCTACTTTAGTTTCGAAATGCATGTGAGCCACATATGGAGAGACCGGAAAGAATAGTATTTCTCTGTGCGCTCTGGTTCATCATGGGTGGCCAACCGACATTGTATTGAAAGACTTGTAATATCTTCAATCTCCTTGCTCTTCTGCTCTTCTTTAAGATGATACTCTTCTCTTGCGGTCGACTGGTCAGGTCGAGTTGTTCTCCCTTAGTATATTTTGAATCTGTCAGGTCAGGTCGACTTCTTCTTCTTTACTATATGTTGAAGCTATCATCTGCGAAGTGTCATCACTTCTGGAGCTCTCATATTTTGAGTAGTAGGCCACATTATATTAATGCACACAACAAATTACAGCATGCATGGCATCTTTTAAAAAAATTGCAGAGATAGCACAAAGGGGTTTACAGGGAGACAGTATTGGATTAGAATCACTTCTGCATTACAAAGAAAATCTCACTTGTTTTTATGTTTTCATGCATGTCAGATATTAAACATTATCAAAATGAATATGAGAATGGGCGTACGAGAGGAATATTGCGGAATGATCCACTGGCTAACAAACTTGGCATGGTGGAGGATGGCCTATCTTATTCACCCATCAAGGTGCTTGCTCTAACTTTGCAAAGTTGTATTGGTTGCACATATTTTGCATCTGACCTCTTGCATTACTTCTACTTTGTTACACCATCTGCTTAGTTTAAGCATCACATATGAGTATATGCCATACCTATCCATTTTCTGTACCTATTCCATGTGTCGTCACACTATGTTTTTCCAGTCAAATGTTGTTCTTTCGTAATAGATGTCCAAAAGCAAGAGGGTGAGTGCAGATCCTCAAGGAGTACAAACTAGGTATTTGGAAAAGGTAGTGATACCTGTTAAATCAGATAGATCAGCAGCCACAGAAAACACAGGCCCAACTGTACCGCACTTTACCCCTACTCCAGTGGCCAAACCCCTATTAGAACTGCTGGGAGCCCAGTGTCAGGTACTGTCTATGATATCAATTCAAAATTTGAACTCCTAAATTTCTGCTTGTGCCTTACCTTCTCTCTTGTATGAAAACTAATTTCAGATGAATCTCCTTGCTCAAAGGATCATACGATCTCAAAAGAATAATGGGCTCTGCATTGCTCTTGTCAGTACCTCTCTCTCTTTTGCCTTGTAATGTTGTACTTAATTAATTGCTATTTGATTATGTATCATCAGTCTGCACCTGAGCTTCATTATCCTCTGTTTCTTCCAATATTATTTGATCTATATTTACTCTTTGCAAGATGTAGAATAATGGCAACGCTTATAAAGAATTTTCTTTGGGGAATTTATTGAATTATCCTTCCATCAACATGGAGAAGGGCTTTGTCCAGCCCATGTTAACATGTAATGTAAGTTCATCCTTCTCAAGCCTTCAAACTTTGTTCTAGTATAGATTTGGATAGGCATCATTTCCTCCACTGCTGTTTGCTTTGCTGTTTACATCTGATTGGATGTTTGCAACAACTACCTGTTTCAAATTGTAGTTGTAAAAACATGTTCCTTATGCGGAACAGATCCATTTATTTGCTTATATAATTGTGAAACCTGTTACGTGTCTCCTTGTTTCTCTTTCAGACTCGTATCTCTTACGCCAGGCAGAACTTTAGGGAAGATAGTGAGCCAAACCATCTTGAGGACAGCGAGATGACCCCAAGGTCCTGTCTTGATGAAGACAGTGAGTTGAAGCTACTCACCAGCAGGTGTGAGACAACCTCTGTGCAGTCGCTGCCTCAATCAGTTCAACTTTTTCAGTCTCAACTTAAAGCGGAAAGGCTTGCTTCAGCTCAGCTCCGACTTGAAGTCAAAGATGCAATGAAGATGTCAGAGGACTGCTGTGCGCACCATCATGCCTTAAATCTAGTGTTGCTGCATCTATCGTTGACACAACTGAGGTCTACTCAGCTTCTTCAGCTATTTGGGGGCCCGACATGGCCAGGCCTAGTGCCTTCTGAAGTGCTCTCAGTTTTGTATATTCTTTTGTCGGCGCTTTTATTTGCACTGGTGGCGAACTTTGATGCCCAGTGGATGTAATATGTGTGATAGTCGTGATAGCCTAGCGTAAGTTGCTTGCTTATTTATTTCCTTGTTGTCTTGTTTATTTGTTTGCTTGTAGTCATTGCAGTTCTTTTTCCGCGGTTTGCTAGTGGCTGCAATAACCTATTTTTTAAAACTAGGCCACAATAACCATGGGCTAATATTTACTGTAGTGACACTGGGCCTCCTACGGGCCGTAGAAACAGTGGGCCTTCTACGGGCCATAGAAACAGTGGGCCTTCTACGGGCCGTAGAAACAATGGGCCTTCTACGGGCCGTAGAAACAATGGGCCTTCTACGGGCCATATCATCAATGGGCCTTATACGGGCAGTATGATCGATTGGCCAAACATGGGCCAATAACAGGCCGCATTATGGCCGTAAACGGGCTAGAGTTGGAATCGTCTGTTCATGGGCCGACCATAACGGGCCATCGTTAATAGGCCATATTTGATGACGCTATGAAAACGGCCCAACGTATTAACGGACCACAAACGGGCCGACTGTAACCACGGGCTGAATTTGGCCCACAAGCAGAAAATGACAGTAACGGGCCGTAAGTAAATGAATGCTGCAAATGAGCCCAAGAATAAATGGGCTCTGAGAAGGCCGAAAGATAACATGGGCTGGAAATGTCCTAACGGAATAACGGACCGTTAATGGGTATAAAGTGATACACTGTTCATTACGGGCCGGTTTCACCACAGGCCGTTAATGGGTGTAAAGTGATACACTGTTCATTACGGGCCAGTTTCACCACGGGTCGTTAATAGGCCAAGAGTTACATAGGGCCTCATATGGGCCGAAAGACGTCATGGGCCATACATGGGCCAGAAGTGAAAACGGGCTGGAATCATATTGGGTGGCCCAGATGACGCTACTGGGCCTAATTCGGATAGGGCGTAACGGGCCTTGGGTTAGCGGGCTATAAATGGGCTATATGCGAACAGGCCATTAACAGGGTTTACATGGGCGGCCTGCCACCTTTTGACCAAGTCAAACGGGCCGGCCTTTTCACAGGAATGGGCCTCTATTGGGCCGTGCCACGTGTCGACGTATCATAGGCGCCTTCTGTCCAATGAGTGGATGACATCTGTCCCAACGATGAGCCGACACGTGTTTCCTCCAGCCAATGATGATTTTACACGTGGAAAATCCCCATTGGTGGGGCTGTTAACGGGTTATCGGATCCAAAACCCGACCCGATAGCTTAACAGCGTTCCGTTACGGTGGATGCCACGTGTCGGTCACCCTTGACGAAAGCACTTCTGTGACGCGGGATTTATCGTCATGGAAGTGGACACTTCCGTGATGATAATTTTGGTAATGTCATGGAACACTTCTATGACAGCACAGGTATGACTATCTTGATTCTGTCATAAAATCGTCATCGATGTACATGCATGACAGAAAATGCGACCTACTGTGACAAACACGTATCATCACGGAAGTGTATTTTTTTGTAGTGATACTTGCCAAAGACAACAACCATATCAAGATCACAAAGCATTGAGACAGACATGAGGTTGTATCCTAAGGACTCGACAAGCATGACTTTGTCCATGTGTCGATCCTTTGTGATCGCAACCTTACCTAGACCCAATACCTGACTTTTGCCTTTGTCAGCGAAGATGATATGCTTCAGATGCGATGGTGATAAGGGAGCATCCATCAATAGATTCTTGTCACCAGTCATATGATTTGTACATCCACTATCGAGGACCCACTCAGTGGCTTTGGGTTGATCATCCTGCAGATGAATTAGTGCAGCTTACAAACTTCATATACTTCATCAATGAAGAATATGACATCACAATTCATCAGACCAGTTTCATCAACCAATGCAATAGTAAAAGCAGTATGAGGACGTGTGAAATGAAAGTTCATTTCTTCATGATTAGCCTGTGTCCTTTCAGGCACTTTTCAGGTCTCCGGCAAATTCTTCAGACGTTAAAGTACGTCTGGAGACCTGACCCTGCATAAAAGATTAGTTCTTTTTCTTCACCACCCACATCTGAAGGGGTGGCAAAGAGTTCATCACTCTGCGAGCTCCATAAGAGAAAGGTGGCATAGAAGCCAATCCATTTCGTTTCACATAAGAGGAGTTAGGGTAAGCATATGAATAAGCAGAGAAATTCTTCGAGGACTTATGAACATAATGATTAGAAGAATAATGCTCATATTCACAGCCCTTGGCTCTTCCCTGCGAAACAGAGTTGTTAGCACAATGGTGTTCATATGAGGACTTTGATCCTATTGAGGAATTTGATCCATGTGAGGAATTTGGTCCGTATGAGGACTTGGATCCATATGAAGAATTTGGTCCATATGAAGAATTTGATCTGGGGTTCCTATTCTTCACAGGTGGTGTCATGAGGACATTCACCTGAAGACTTTCAAGGCACCTTTTGGGAACCCAGATTTTCTTCATAGGAGAACCGTTCCTGCAGTTAGTGCCAACATATCTAGCAAATACTTCACCATTCTGATTTTTGAACAGTTGATAGTTGGAGTCAAATGACTCATCAGAAGAATGAGAAGATTCACATGTAAAGCCAGATAAATTAGATGGATCAACTGGAGGTCCCTTTGCAGCAACCCATGAGGTTTTGGGGTACTGCTCAGGCTTCCAATATGTACCATCAGCATTGAGTTTCCTCTCAAAGACAATACCCTCTTTCCTAGGGTTCCTGTTGAAGATCTGCTTTTTAAGCACATCACAAAGAGTCTGATGCCCTTTGAGGCTTTTGTACATGCCTATCATGTACAATTCCTTCAGCCCTGCATCGTCAGTGATGCTAGCAATGTCCTCAGATGAGGAATTTGTGATAGCAGAGACAGTTGAAGAATTTCTAGCATTAGAAGCATTTGAACATTCAGGTGAAGAATTAGCAGATTCATGTTCAATGCATTTCAAACATGGAGGAACAAATTCTTCCTGAGCAGCGCTGATTTGTTGAGCAAGTAATGAATCGCGCTCCTTCTGAAGATCTTCATAACTCACTCTTAGCTTATCAAGATCTTGCTTTCTTTGAAGAAATTCATAAGAAAGCTTCTCATGATCAGATAAGAGAGTGTTATGTTGATCTTGAAGGGTGTCATACTTAGTATGAAGTCTCTGAAGACTTTCAGCCAAAGCTTTTGACTGATCCATTTCTTCACCCAACATATCATCGCTCTTACTAAGCATGTTGTGAACCTTTTCCAAAGCTCTTTATTGTTTAGCGGCAAGGGAAGCAAGTTTGACATAACTGGGTCCAAATTCATCACCAGATTCATCATCACAGGATTCAGACAGATAGCATTCAGTTACCTTTTCACCATCTGCCATAAGGCATGGTGAGGAGGATGATGATTCTGGTTCGAATGTCATTGATTTGAGAGATTCCTTGAAGTCCTCAAACCAAGGATCATGACGGGTTCGATGACCTTCATAGACATCGGAGAGACGGTCCCAGATAAGCTTCGCTTGATTGAGATGCATAATGTTCCTGAACTGATTTTGAGACAGACATGAGCAGATGACGTCCTTCGCCATGAGGTTGAGAAGAGTGTACTTGCGAATGTCATCAGCTTCCGCCGTCTTGCACAGATCGCTAAGACCAATCTCAGTGACGGTCCACAGTTCGCTGTTCATTGCCATGAGGCGCTTCTTCATCATGGCCTTCCACTTGGGATACTCATGACCATCAAAGATGGGGCATGCCACTTTCTTCATACCTGCGGTCGACATAACTAAAACTCCAGGTGGTTAACCAAAATCACAAAGAACAAGGGAGTACCTTGCTCTGATACCAATTGAAAGTGCGTTATATCGACTAGAGGGGGGTGAATAGGCAATTTTTATGAATTCTTCACTGAGGAATTTGCCAGTGAGGAAATTCCTTGGTGAAGAACTACTTGCAGCGGAATAAGTACTCAAAAGTATGCATAGCAGAACACAAGCATGGTCATCATGATGAAATGAAGACAAGCACAGAGTACAGAAGCGTAAACACAGGATAGCACAGGATGAAGACAAACAGACTGAAGAAATTGAACTGAGGAAATTGAGAAAGTCTTCAGTCAAAGTCTTCAAACACAGATATGAACAAGTGCACAACACAGTTATGAGGAAATGAAAGAGTTGAGGAAATAGAACCAGTAGGCTTGTGAAGACAATGATTTGGTAGACCAGTTCAAAATGTTGTCTCAGTTGTACGTCTGGTTGGAGCGGCTAGGTATTTAAACCTGAGGACACACAGTCCACACTGTATTCTCCTTGAGCTAAGGTCACACAGACCTCTCCCAATCACTCGTGGTAAGTCTTAAGGTGACTTCCAAACCTTCACAGACTCGGTCACTCGGCGATCCACAATTTCCTCTTGGATGCTCTAGACCATGACGCCTAAAAGTCTGGAAGAAGCACAGTCTTCAAAGGTAACAAGCGTCGGATCCACACAGGATCAATCTCTTCAGTGATGCTCAATCACTTTAGGTTTGTGGGTGTTTGGGTTTGGGTTTTCCTCACTTGATGATTTTCGCTCAAAGTCCTCAGAGGATGGGATGCTCTCAAATGACAAGTGTCAGTTTCTCTTGGAGCAGCCAACCAGCTAGTGGTTGTAGGGGGCGGCTATTTATAGCCTAGGGAGCAGCCCGACATTATAAGACATAAATGCCCTTAAATGATATGACCGTTAGGTGGGTAGATATTTTGGGATAGCTGGCGTATAGCACAGCAACGGTCAGAAATTTGAGTATCAAATTCCTCAGGGCTATCATGTTCCTCACTGTGTAGGCAATCCGCACTAGCGAATTCCTAACTCCCTCAGTCAGAACAAATTCCTCAGAGACCAGAAGAACTTCATCTCTGTCACTGAAGAATATGACTGAACTGTATGAGATTTCCAATGGCTTCACTCGAAGGGATTGGTAGGTGTAGGATTTTGAGTTGAGCATCACATGGAAAAATTTCCTTAGTATTTTCTCGACCCCCTTTAACAGTACAGTGTTTCCTATGACTCAAGCAAGAGAAGATGAAACTACATAAACAAAAGTCTTCACGCTTCATGTTCCTCAAATGAATACCAAGTATTCAAGGTCACACCAATTTCTTCACTTTCAAAGTCTTCAGAAATCCAAAGTCTTCAGTCGAAGAACATCATTTTTAGGGGTCGACTTTCTCTGTAAATATCAAACTCCTCATAGACTTATAGACCTGTGTACACTCATAAACACATTAGTCCCTTAACCTATAAGTCTTCAATAAACCAAAATCACTAAGGGGCACTAGATGCACTTACACCTTCAGGAAGATCTGCATGCCGCCACGCTGGTGCTCGATGAGTTGGCCTGGGAGCTGCATGTTGCCACGCAGGTGCCCGCCCAGCTGGTTGGGCTGGCAGCTGCATGTGAACAGCGGTGGAAGTTTGGTTGGTGTGGGCCTCGCGGTGGCCCTGCTGGCATCCTTGGTGACGGCCTTGCCGGGTGGCCCGGCAAGGGTCTTGCTGTGGCATGCTGTCGTCCCCGGCAAGGGCCTTGCCGAGGGTGTGGTGGTCTTCCTCGGCAAGGATCTTGCCGAGGATCGTCGTCTTCTAATCCTCATCTGATCTTGAATATGTCTTCACAAAGATCTGCATGCCACCACGGAGGTGCCTCCCGAGCCCTGGCCCAACGTGGATGATGGCGTCGGGGACCGTGGGCTCAAGGGTGGCTCGCTCTGTTGGTGTGGGGCGAGCTGTCCCAGCAAGGATCTTGCCGGGGCTGCTGAGGCTGCCCCGGCAAGGGTCTTGCCGGGGGAACCTGCTTCGTCCCTTTCCTCTTTGTGGTCTTGGCCTTGGCATTGCTCTTATTATCTTGGGCTTTGGTCTTACCTTGGCTCACCTCCCATGTTCTGCTTGGCGTGACCGTAGGCGCGGCTCCGACTACCGTGCACAGGTATAGGGGTACAAAAACGCACCCCTCTTTTTGTACACTGACAGGAGCCCCCGGGCCTGGGCCACACATAAGCACGACACGTTGTTGGGCCAGGCCCAAAAACGGTGCGCGGGTAGACGCGGCGGTTTTGACCGCGGTAAAACTTTTCGCGCGCGGCGCTTCCCACGACCCGCACGCACGGCGCGGCGTGGAGGGGTGTGCGTGACGTGGGCGGCATGCGTGGGGCGGTTTCCACACGCATGCGTCACATCGCAGTAAAGAGGCGGCTCGTGCCTTCCCCGTAAAAAGAGGAAGGAGTGGAGGCGTGGCTCATTTACTGGGGGGCCGGGGCGCGGTCTTCAAGGCATCCACTACCCACGATCATGGGGTGGGGAGAGGTCGCTTCGCCTGTCCCCTCGGTTTCTGCGCGTCCGCCACACGTCCTCCATGCACCTGGGGTTGCAAGCGGTGGAGGCGGGAACCGGGCCGTCGCTGGTTGGGGCAGCGGGTCGGTCCTGATTCCCTGCGCCTCTGGTGGCTGGATTGGCCGAGCGGGGTGGCCGAGCCCTGTCCCCGCCGCCTTATAAAGAGGGGGAAGGGGGAACGGCGTCTCGCACTCTTCCGTCATCTATCTCCTCTCGCTTCTGCTTCTTCCTTCCACTTGCCATGGAGAAGGGGAATCCTGGTCCCTCGACGGTGGCGGCGCGGGTCGCCGCTCGACAGCGCGTCCCTCCTCCTCCTAAGCCCGCTGTGGTGGAGCCGGCCGCGAGGGGAAGGGGGAGGGGGCGAGGCCGTGGGCGAGGCCGGGGCAGAGGTCGTAGTGCTCGGGGAAGAGGAGGACGGGGCGGCGCGCCGGCTTCGCCCCCGCCAATGATGCCTTTTCCAATGGAAGGCCATGTTGGAGACCAGCCCCGTGAGTTCTTCATCAGGCTGCGCCGGCCTCCGCGTCGCCGTCTTCGTTTTCCCACCCCATTCGCTCGGGAGATGGAGCATGACCCGCCCCAATCCCTCAGATTGCACATGAGGGGTTGTGGGAATGGGGGCACGCAGGTCGACGTTGACTTCCCGGCTCCTCGGGTCATGTACCTCCATCGTGGGTGGAAGACGTTCGCTCGTATCCACAGCCTGACGGCGGGGCTCGTCCTTTACTTCAAATTGATGGAGGACGGCCTGCTCTCCGTCAAGGTCTTCGGCGACTTCGGGACTCACCTGAAGTGCTGCGTGGAGAGCTCCTCTGATGGAGATTCCGACGATGGAAGCTCTTCCTCGAGCGAAAGTGATGAGGAGGACAGCGGGGCAGACGGTGGGGATGAGTCCGACTAGGCGTTGGACACCCCGCGCCTGGGCGGGTGCGGCAGCAGCAACATCTGCACCTGGCCGCTCCTCCGGCAGAGTTTTGCCGGGGGCGGAGCCAGCTCCTTGAACTTCTCGGGGCCACCTCCTTGGGCGGCTGGCGTCGGGAGGGTGCGGAAGAGGAAGAGGGCGGGCGGCAAGGCCGTCAACTCGGAGTACACGGGCACCGACGCCTTCGTCGCGTATTGCCGGTCCTGCCGCCTCGTCTTCTAGCTCCTTTCCCGGTACCGTCATCACCGGCCCGCCCCTGGGCGGTCACCGAGGTGTTCTCTTGGTGCTTTCTGCTACTCGTAGCTCGCCTAGGTGCCCCTTTTTCTCTCTCGCCTCCTTGACCTGCCTCCTGAGGAGAGGGACAAGAAAGGGATCACGGGCATCTTATCTCTCTTCTTTAGTTTGTAAGCCTGCGGGCCTTTGTTAAATTCAGAACTCGTAATCCCCTTGCTCATGTTTTTCATTCCGTATGAACTGTACCTGTATGGGATGTTTTTAATGAAAAAGGGATGCTTACCTGGTTTTTCGTTCGTGGGTAGACCCCGCAACAAGGAGCGAATCCTTGTTATTATTTATGATAAACGTTTTTCGCCCGGCAACAGGCCTTGCCGTCCCCCCACTCCACTCAACCATTCTCGCGCTCTTGGCGGAGGCAGGGATGAAGTGAGCTTTAGGCTCCTCATTCTACCTCCTTGCCGCCGCGGCTACAACCAAATCCGGACCCAGGAAATAATCCTTAGGTATAGGAAAAAGGGGAGCACGGCAGCTTCGAGATAAAAATGAGGTTTCACATGCCCCAGTTCCGTTCCGAAATGCATGGCAGAGGATGAAAGACTTATCGGGATCTGCAGCCCCCGGCAATCTCATCTTGCCGCGGTTGGACCCTTGTGCTTGCAGCCCCCGGCAACTCTGGTTTGCCGGGGTCGGGACGCCGGTCCGTTCCCTTTCTTCCAAGTAGCTCGGCAGAAGTGCTCATGTGCCCTACGAACCAAAGGAGGACAGAAGAGAAAACAGGTAGACGCGCACTCGACCTCTAAGCTAGGGGTTAGTCGCCGCTGAGGACTATCAATCCTAACCAAGGAAGAGACTCGACCTAGCATGCATGCTATGACTTAGGGCGCTAGCGCTTCATTTATTTATGCTCAGGGTCTGCGCCTGGCTTTGCACGAAGGGTTACATGCCTTGCCGGCAAAGCTTGTACAAAAGGTGGCTTGCCGGGAGGCCCGGCAAGCCGCGCCTTATGGGTGAAACTTGCGAAGATGCTCGATGTTCCAGGAGTTGCTCACTGGGACGGCATCTTCGGTCTCCACGCGGACTGCGCCGGACCTGGTGACTCGTATTACCCGATAAGGGCCTTCCCACTTCGGCGTCAACTTGTTGGCATTCTTGGCCGACTGAACGCGCCGAAGAACAAGGTCGCCTTCCTCAAAGCTTCAGGCATGAACCTTGCGGCTTTGGTAGCGGTGCAAGGCTTGCTGGTAGCGCGCTGCTCTCACAGCCGCCCGAAGACGATCTTCCTCAAGGAGCGTCGCGTCATCCTGGCGCAACTGCTCTTGCTCAAGCTCATCATAAGAGAGCACTCGAGGTGACCCGTATATGAGTTCCGTGGGGAGAACTGCTTCTGCCCCGTAGATCAGGGCAAAAGGTGTCTGGCTGGTGGCTCGATTTGGCGTCGTCCTCATCGACCAAAGAACCGCCGGCAATTTATCAATCCAGCGCCTTCCGCTCTTGCGCAGCTTGTCAAAAGTCTTTGTCCTTAGGCCTCGCAACACTTCAGCATTCGCCCTCTCCGCTTGGTCGTTGCTCCGTGGGTGTGCCATGGAAGCAAAACAGACCTTGCTGCCGAGGTCTTGAATGTACTGCATGAAGGTGTGGCTCGTGAACTGCGTGCCATTGTCGGTGGTGACTCTATTTGGCACACCAAAATGGCAGACCAGTCCTTTGAAAAACTTGACAGCTGCCTGAGCAGTCACCTTTCTCACTGCTTCCACCTCCGGCCACTTCGTGAACTTGTCGATTGCAACGTACAAGTACTCAAAGCCCCCGACAGCGCGGGGGAAAGGGCCCAGTATGTCGATCCCCCAGACCGAGAATGGCCAGGAGAAAGGGATTGTTTGAAGGCTTGGGCTGGTTGATGAAGCATCTTTGAATGGAACTGACACGCTTCACACTTGGTTACTAGTGCCGTCGCATCCTGGAGGGCGGTGGGTCAGAAGAAACCTTGCCGGAACGCCTTTCCGGCAAGGGCCCTTGACCCTATGTGGGAGCCACATATGCCTCCATGTATCTCCGCCAACAGCTCCAGTCCTTCCTCCCGAGGGATGCACTTCAATTTCATGTCGTTCGGCCTTCTCCTGTACAGGACGTCATCGACGAACTGGTACAGGGCGGACCGACGGGCTACTTTCTCAGCTTCTTCCTGCTCCTCAGGAAGCTCCCCTGTTTGGAGGAATCGGACAGTATGTTGTGCCCACGCCGGAGCCTGGGGCTCGATGGCAAGGACCAAAGGCATTTCTTTCGCCATGGGAGCGGCTGTCTCTACGGCTAGGGCTTGACGCCCTGCCGGAGGCAGCTGCTCTGGGGCAGGCTGAGCGTCCGCGGCAGCACCCTTGCCGGCAGCCCCAGAGGGCTCGGTAGGAAAGTACTTGCCGGGACCCGACTTCCTTTGCTTGTTTTGCCCCGTTGATGGTTTAACGGATGGTTGAGTTAGCCGGAGCAAAAAGGTACCCGGTTCCACAGGTAGCTTGAATGCGGCACGCTTTGACAGGTAATCGGCGGTGTCGTTCTCCATTCGGGGGACGTGCTCTGCTTGGATACCGTCAAAGCGCTCCTCCAGCTTCCTCACTTCATCTACGTAAGCTTCCATCAATGGGCTCTGGTAATCCTTGTTAACCTGCCTGACAACAAGCTGCGAGTCACCCCTGACGATGAGCTTCTTAACCCCGAGGTCTGTTGTGATCCTGAGACCGGCAAGCAATCCCTCGTACTCAGCAGTGTTGTTGGTGGACATCTCTCGGGGAAAGTGCATCTAGATCACGTACTTGAGGTGCTCCCCGGTAGGTGCGATGAGCAGCACACCGGCACCGGCGCCTTGCAGCGAGAAAGCCCCATCAAAGTACATGACCCAGTCACGATCTTCCTCCTTGCCGGGGAGAGTGGTCTCCTGGATTTCTTCGTCAGGCGTTGAGGTCCATTCTGCAATGAGCTCCGCCAAGACTCTGCTCTGAATTGTCGAGGTACTTTCAAACTTCAAACCAAAACTTGATAACTCCAAGGCCCACTCCACAATCCTCCCGGTTGCATCTGGGTCATGCAGTATCCGTTGCAATGGGAGGCGGGTGACGACAGTGATCTCGTGGGCTTGGAAGTAATGACGCAGCTTCCTCGAGGCCATAAGGAGGCCGAAGAGCAATTTCTGCACACCGGAGTACCTCGATCTAGCTCCCTGCAAGAGGGAGCTGACAAAGTAAACCGGGTGCTGCATCATTTTCTTCTTCTGCACCACCTCTCTTGACTACGCGGGCACTGCCTCGGTGGCACCAAACTCTGTCGGGGGCCTCGCCTTGCCGGGACCAGGCCCTGCCGGGGGAATCTTGGGCTTGCCATCCGATGGTTCTGCCGCCTTCACTGCCTCCTCGTTAACCTCCCTCTGCGCCACTAGCGCGGCGCTAACCACTTGATTCGTCGCCGCCAAATACAGCAGCAACGGCTCTCGTGGTTTAGGCGCAACCAGTATTGGTGTGGAGGAAAGGTATCTCTTCAAATCCTGCAATGCTGCCTCGGCTTCTGGGGTCCATTCCATTGGGCCTGCCTTCTTCAAGATTTTGAAGAAAGGAAGGGCGCGCTCGGCGGACTTGGAGATGAATTGGCTCATGGCGGCAACGCAGCCGGTGAGCCGGCGCACATCTTTGATCCACTTGGGTGCCTCAATCTGCTCAATAGCCTTGATTTTGTCTGGGTTTGCCTCGATCCCGTGCTATGACACAAAGAATTTGAGAAGCTTGCCAGATAGATCACCGAAGACACACTTCTCAGGGTTCAGCTTGAGGTTGATCTTGCGCAGGTTGGCAAATGTCTCTTCTAGATCTTGCACAAGAGTTGGTCCGTCTTTGGTTTTGACCACTATGTCATCCATGTAGGCCTCCATATTTCTATGGAGCTGAGGTTCAAAACCAATTTGGACTGCTCTTCCAAATGTTGAGCCAGCGCTCTTCAACCCGAAAGGCATCCGTAAAAAGCAATACGTACCACATGGGGTGATGAACGCTGTCGTTTCTTCATCCTCTCTTGTCATGAAGATCTGGTGGTAGCCCAAGTAGGCGTCGAGGCATGATAACAGATCACACCCGGCCGTGGAGTCAACAATCTGGTCGATGCGCGGCAATAGGAAGGGGTCCTTAGGACAAGCCTTATTGATATCTGTGTAATCAATACACAGCCTCCACTTCCCATTCGCCTTGCGCACCACTACCGGATTGGGGAACCACGTCGGGTGGAGCACTCCTCTCACCAACCCTGCCGCTTCCAGCTTCCTGATCTCCTCTGTGATGAACTCCTGCCTCTCCAGAGCCTGCTTTCTAACCTTCTGCTTGACGGGCCACGCATAGGGGCAAACAGCTAGGTGGTGCTCAATCACCTCCCTGGGAACACCGGGGATGTCGGATGCTTGCCATGCAAACACATCGACATTCGCCCGCAGGAAGGTGACGAGCGCGCCTTCCTATTTTTTGCCGACGGTGGAGCCTATGGTGAAGGCCCCTCCCGTGCCATCCTCCCTGGCGGACACCTTCTTGGTCTGTGGTGGCTCGGCTCTGGATCTCTTGCTCTTGCCGGTAGAGCTCTCTGGCACGTCCTCGACGGCAGCACAACACTCCGAAGAGGTGCGCTTGCCGGAGTGGGTGCGAGAGGTCTTGCCAGGCTTCTTCTTCCCTCCCGGGGCTTCAGCAGCAGGAGCAGGCGCCTTGGTGGCATCTGCTGCAACTGCTTCCCGGTAGAGTTGGTCGACGCAAATCAGCGTGTCCTTCTTGTCGGACGGGACGGAGATGATGGTCAACGGCCTGGGCATCTTTAGCATGTTGTAGGTGTAGTGCGACGCCGCCATGAACTTGGCTACCGCCGGGCGGCCGAGGTTCCCGTTGTAGGGCAAGGGGATCTCGGCCACGTCGAAGACGATCCTCTCCGTCCTGTAGTTCAACTCTCCTCCAAATGTCACAGGCAGTGTGACCTTTCCCTTCGGCTGGCTCCTCCCCGGATTGACCCCTTGAAATGTGCACGTTTCCTCGAGGTCTCCATCAGGGATTTGCAACATTTTGATCACGACAGGCGAGATCAGGTTCAGGCTGGCCCCGCCGTCAACCAACATCTTGTTCACCCTGAGGTTGCGTATCGTTGGTGAGACCAACAATGGCAAACACCCGACCGCGGTAGTGCGTTCAGGGTGGTCCTCGCTGTCAAAGATGAGGGGCGTGCTGGACCACTTCAGCGGCTTCTGAGCGTCGAACGACGGCTCTGCTGCTGTAATCTCACGCGCCCACTACTTGAGCTGGCGGTGAGAGGTATGCGGCGAGGCGCCGCCATCGACGCACATGGCCTCCGTAGCCTTCTGGAACCCTTGCTCACCAGACTCGTCATCTTCGTTGTGATCATCATCTTCTTGTTTCTTGTCGCGGCCCCGGGCGGGCCTCTCTTGCTAGTTGTCCTTGGCGGGGCGGCTTCCTTCGCCGCCACGCTTCTTGCCGGATCCCTCAGCATCGTCCTGGTCCTTCTCCTTGTCCCGCCTCTCATACTCGGCCTTTTGCTTCTCAGCAAGCAGCTCGACTTGTCGGCAGTTCTGGAGGTCGTGGCCCTTGGTGCGGTGGATCTTGCAGTATTGCTTGCCGGAGCTTCCTGGCTTGTCGGTAGCCGCCAAGGCCCGGCAGGCTGCGCACCCGGCAAACTCCTTGTCGGGGGCGCCTGCCTTCATCTTCTTGCCGGCACCGGTGTCGTCAGATCCCTCAACGGCAAGCACGGCCTTGCCTTTGCGTTTCCTATTGCGACGCTGGCCCTTCTTCGTCGGGGTAGCGGCGTCTTCATTGGTAGAGTCGGTTTCCGCACCGGCGTCTTCGCCGGGGTACTTCCTTCCCTCTTCAGCCCGGGCGCACCTATGGGCCAGAACGTAGAGCTCGGCCACATCCTTAACCTTGGTCATCGCCAGCTCCTCGCGCATCTTGCGATTGCGCATGTTCTGGTGGAACGCGCTAATCACAGCGGCGGGATGAACGTCGGGGATGTTGTACTGCACCCGGCTAAACCTCTGGATATATTTGCATAGGGTTTCCCCTTCTTTCTGGGGAATGATGTGCAGATCACTGGCCTGGCCACGAGCTTGGTGGCCTCCTGTGAAGGCGCCAACGAACTCATGGCACAGATCCGACCAAGAAGAAATGGAATCCACCCGCAAGTGCATCAACCAACACATCACATTGGTCTTGAGCGCCAGTGGGAAATAGTTGGCAAGCACGTTCTCATCGCGTGCCCCAGCAGCCTGCATCGCGATGGTGTAGATGCTGAGGAACTCGGACGGATGGGTCTTGCCAATGTACTTCTCGCCGACGTCGGGCTTGAACGTGCGGTGGGACGGCCACTGGAACTGCCGCAGCTCACGGGTAAAGGCCGGGCAGCCCACCTCGTAAGGTAGGCCGCCGGAGCCCCCCGGTGCCGGGTGGTCCATAGCGGGTCCCGCCCGCTTGTCCGACTGGCGGCGCATTTCGCGCCGTCGCTCGACGGTGGTTCGAGTGTCTTCATAGGCTCGTTCCCGAAGGACCTGGCGCTGGTCGCGGAGGGTCCGTGGGTCGGACGATGCTATGGAGATGTTATCACAAGCGTCGTCACGACGGGCCGACGCCCGCGGCGGCTAGCAAGGAGGAGGAGAGTGCACCGTGGCCGCAACTCCCCCGGTCCTCCCAGCGCCAGCATGCGGTGGCTCGGTGGAGCGCCAACCCGAGGGTCCCGCCGGTCAGGGTCGTCTTTGTTGGCGACGGCGACGAGGCTCCGGATGGTGGCCCTCCACTCGTCAAGCTTCTCCGCAGCAGGAGGGAAGTCGAGGAGCAGCTGAGCGCGCGCCAAAGCTTCTGCTGGCGTGGGCGGCGGCGACAGCTGCATGGATCGCGACGCGCTTCGACTTCTAACTACTTTAGAAGGAGCTCCATTACGACCCAGCGGCTCCGTGCCATTTTCGCCAGCGCTTCGGCGGGCATGCTGAACCCGTTCATCCCGCGGACGACGCACGGGGCTCTTTCCACAGCGGTGCTCAGGGTCACCAACGTGGTGACGCTGCTCGGCGCGCACACCATAGGAAGAGCGCGCAGTGGTCGCCGGTGTGGGCGTCCTGGAGGTCGTTGTGCCGCCCGGAGGTGGCACAACGACACCCCTGAAGGGCCCCGCGCCGCCTGCGGGGGGCCCAGCTCTGTCTTTGGATCCGGTGACGTGTGGCCGGTCGTCTGGTGCGCGAATGACGCTGCTCGCCAGGCTCTGAGTACCAGGGCGATGCTGGTGCTCGCGGACCGCGGCCCGGGTCCTGTCTGTGACCGGTCCACTGCTCGCCCGCACCGGCACGGGCCGTTCGGCTCCCAACGAGCCGGCCGCCGTGGCCGTCTTCTTCTTAGGAGCCATGGCGACGAAGAACTGCTAGGCTGATTACTAGACCAGATTCTCACAACTACGCACGCCCCTGCCTGGCGCACCAAAGATGTCGGTGTGGAGCGACACCTATGGGATCACAAGAATCCCTACTACGGTTGCCGGGGCGCGGGGTTGCGAGAAGGCCGCGAGGATGCATAAAACCCTAGTCCTGCTTTGGTGGGTGTATTTCAGAGAGTTCTTGAGCTCTCGAACTAGCTATGGTCAATGCGTGGTTCGAAAGAGCCGAATCCTTCTCCAGTATGCCATGGGCCTCCTTTTATAGTCGAAAGGGGCTGCCACAGTGGCACACAGGAGGTGGAAAGGCGTACAGTGCCATGAGCTTATCGCTCGTATTACAGGACAAGATGCATTTAATGCGTAGCTTAGGTGTCCCCTCGCTTTATTGGGGACGGGGGTGAGGCCCGTCCCGTCCATCGCCGCTCCTCCTCGCTTTGACACGCGCCCTGGCCAATGAGGCGAGTGGTGCCATGTAGGCAGGCAGGCAGCTAAGGTGGCGCAGTGGCGGAGCCTTCACGAAGATCTGCGTGCCGCCACGCTGGTGCTCGATGACTTGGCCTGGGAGCTGCATGTTGCCATGCAGGTGCCCGCCCAGCTGGTTGGGCTGGCAGCTGCATGTGAACGGCGGTGGAAGTTTGGTTGGCTTGGGCCTGGCGGTGGCCCTGCTGGCGTCCTTGGTGAGGGACTTGCCGGGTGGCCCGGCAAGGGTCTTGCCGTGGCGCGCTGTCGTCCCCGGCAAGGGCCTTGCCGGGGCTCTAGTGGTCTTCCTCGGCAAGGATCTTGCCGAGGATCTCGTCTTCTAATCCTCATCTGATCTTGAATATGTCTTCACAAAGATCTGCATGCCACCACGGAGGTGCCTCCCGAGCCCTGGCCCAACGTGGATGATGGCGTCGAGGACCGTGGGCTCAAGGGTGGCTCGCTCTATTGGTGTGGGGCGAGCTGTCCCGGCAAGGATCTTGCCGGGGCTGCTGAGGCTGCCCCGGCAAGGGTCTTGTCGGGGGAACCTGCTTCGTCCCTCTGCTCTTTGTGGTCTTGGCCTTGGCGTTGCTCTTATTATCTTGGGCTTTGGTCTTACCTTGGCTCACCTCCCCTGTTCTGCTTGGCGTGACCGTAGGCGCGGCTCCGACTGCCCGTGCACAGGTATAGGGGTACAAAAACGCACCCCTCTTTTTGTACACCGACACTCGGAGCACCCCCAGGCACTTCTTCGGCCCATTGGTTGTCTTCTGGTCTAGAAAAAATGCAGTGAAACTTTTTGTGGATTTTTTCTAGACCAGAAGTGTCAGGACCGGATTTTCGGGATATTAATTCTCCAGAAAATGGCCCTTATGCTCACCAGCCCCAGGATTACTGTTAGCTGATGAGGCACCAACTCGATACAAGAATTCCAAGCAAAGCACAAAATATGAAGTACAAGACCCTTGTGGCCTATGAGTACAACACTTGGTTTCTAGTGGTTGATGGCGGAAGCGGTTTGTGGTTCATCTGCGTCTATGGGACTCCATTTCCCACAAGAACAGCTGACCAGGATAACTCCTATCTTCGCGAGGCTGCTGCCAACACTGCGTAGGTACCGGGGTTGTCGTCGTAACGCTCTTCTCCACGCAAGAAATCTGGCCAAGACAATAGCCAGGGACAAGCCAGTGAGTACTTTTGAATGTACTCGCAAACATCAAGAACACGGGTATAATATAACCAGGGGTAATCATGCTCCGAAATATTTTATGATCACAACGTCTGTCACGAAATATACGAAATCCATGATATACGCATGTGGGTAAAATATGAATATGCAATATAGAAATAGAGTGTAGTGATCGAGTGTCTGAAATGACTCCTCGAAAAAGGGTGCAAATAAATTAACAATGCCGCAGTCGGGCGTCTGGGCGACACCACATAAAGGGCTTATAAATAAAAGGAATAACAAACATGCCACGGTCGGGCGTCTATGCGACACCACATAAAGGGCTTATAAATAAAAGAAATAACAAGCATGCCATAGTCGGGCGTCTATGCGACACCACATAAAGGGCTTATAAATAAAAGAAATAACAAGCATGCCACAGTCGGGCGTCTATGCGACACCACATAAAGGGCTTATAAATGGATAAACACAGTGAATGTCCAGGAGGTAGAACCATCCCAGGGATACTCAATAATACAAATAAAGTAAATGGTTAGTCCACAATAATAGTAATCATAATCGTCACAAGTCACAAGTCATGATCCAAGTTCTGGTTTAACAGTTTTTCCTCCGAAGACCGACACTAAGACCGACACTTGACCCATCCCAGACTGTAGTCCTTAACCATGGACACGACTATTCGAATAGATGTATAATCTCTGCAGAGGGTGTACTCTTTACCCACGGGTAACGGATTTCTTTAGTCCATCGGGACTAATTCCGTCTACGGTCTTTTAATTGAAAACACGCCTGACCTGCACACACCAGCTTAACTTACCGGTGTCTGGAATCACCCACGACACCTGTCAAGCGAAACTCTAAGTGGGGAGGCTACAACCTCGACGTAGCATGGGATCACAAAATTTATACCGCGCGCAAACTAGGGGAGCTACCCCTTCGGCTACAACCGAAACACCCATGCCCCCGGACCGGATGACTGGCTTTAATCCATGGCCATGGGACCCTCATCACGGCCTCTCTGTACGGTGTGTGCTAGAAAGGGGTTGACAACTTACTGAACCGTACCCTACCTAAGGCAGGGACAAGTGGTAGTACGAAGCAAGTATGGGGATTACTGGACAAGACTCGATCTACGGCCGACTCAGGAGGTTCAGGTATTCTCTGCATGAATAGCATAACAAAATATTTCCATTAACAGGTAAGCTCACCACTCATCAAGCCTCACCATGCCATACCGGACATTCTTGTCTCAACGAGGAACTAGGGACTAGCTCGCGTCTACCCAAGACCGCGACTTTCCCGACTTCCTTCCGGCATGCATGAGAAGCTTACGAGGATGATCACTATCACCAGCATATCCATTTATAACAGCAACGAAATCTCCATTTTTGCACTTATGCGTATGATCTTATTGTCACATAAATTAGCGTATGCTCCAAGTCAAGGCGATGTTGTAACCGTATCAACAACATCCAAAAATATTAAGCCAGGGTTCAGGATGCTTGCCTTCAAGTGTATGCATGTGAGGGTGCACTTTTTGAAGGTTGCCTATTCTCCAAAATCCTATTTAGGGAAATAATCAAATAACACACATTTCAAAAACAGTACAAAAAGTTGTCCCAAATATTTTTGACATAAATCTTAAAATAAACTAGGTGAAATTTGAGAGAGGTAGGAAAAAGAATCAACTCATTTGGAGTTTTATTTTAAAAGATATAGCCAGTCAAAGATTAGTCAAAGTTCTGTTTTTAAATAAAACCAGAAAAGAAAACGCTTCGGGGGAGAATACGCTTTCGAAGCAGAGAAGACGTACTCGGGATTTTGCGCTATCACTTAACCAGAGTGGACGGGCGCGCGGGTCACTGACAGTGGGTCCAGGGGGCCCACTGGTCAGGTTTGACTGGTCTTCCCTCCCTCCTCTCTCCCTGTCCGAACGGTGGCGGGACTCCGGCGATCGCCGTCGACGAACGGCAGCTACCCACGGGGCCCCGAGGGCAGGGATGGATCCGCCAGACCGGGGCGGTCCTCCCGGTGGTCGTTGGGCAGGTGGGGACGGAGGAAGTCACCGGCGGCGAGCTCCGCGGCGGACGGTGGTTCGGGGGCAAAGTGGGCTTCGGGCTATGGTGGTCCTAGGTCGTGGCTGAGGCGCTAGGCAGCTCCGCAAGGCTATGGGGAGACGTTTGGTTGCGTTGGATGGACGGGGGAGGGCCTGGCTGCGACGTATTGTACTGGATTGCGGCGGCGACCGAACTGGCCGGAGGCGGGGAAGAAAGCTTCCCGACATCGATTGCTGGGTGATGGGGGCACTAGGGCGTTAGAATGAGGTTGCTTGAGTGCTAGGTTGAGCTCGGGATCCCCTTAAATAGGCGCTCGAGGTCGGTCCCGCGGCGGCCGTGGATAGGATCATCGGCGACCGCTGTACTGTGGTTGCAGGGCTACGTGGCGGCGACGAGCGCGTGCCGACGGCTTGCGGATAAGCTCGGGCTGTTCCCAGGGGGCAGCTGGCGCGCGCGGGTGGCTTGGGTGGCGCCGTCCACGGCAGAGCCCGCTGCCGACGCCGGCGTGCTGCCAAGGGAGCTCTGACGGCGGCGCTGTAGGGCGCCAGTGCAGCTTGGAGGGTACTGGTGAGTGGGCGAGGGTAGTGCGCGGCTCTGCAGGTGAGCAAGGGCCGGGGGTGCGACGCAGCGACCCGTGCGCACGCACGTGCAAAACGCGCGCTCTGGCCGCGCCCAGAGCACGCACACCAGGTGCTCGACGAAATGCCAGCGCGTGCTAGAGAGCTTGGGTGAGGCTGGTAGCTAACAGGCCAGGGTTAGGGATAGCTAGGAGGTTAGTGGACATGCTGGATGGGTCAGGGGCTCAAGCTCACAATGCAAACTAGAAATCATGCCAAAACTGTCCCTGCACACAGGGTGTTCGACAGAATGCCATGGGCATCTAGGCAACTCTTGGGGTGGCCAAAATCTCCAGTTCCTAGTCTCTTTGGGAGTTAAAGAGGGTGGTAAGGTTAGTTTGGCAAAAACAGAAATTTGCTAGTGCAAGTTTTTGAGAAAACCAGTTTTGGGCAGAAACTAAAGGCTAACATTGCATGCACTAAAAATACTCCAATGGGCCCAATCTCCTGGACTTAAGGGTTTGGTAGGGAGGACTATAAGTAGGAAAAAGCTCAAGGGCACTAGGGCAAAATAAAATAGGGTTGCAATACAAATCACCAAACTGGAGCAGAATGAAGATGAGGATGATTCATTCAAATTTTTCAAAGAACAGCACTGGGTTTTTGCAGGAAGTTGAATTATATGCATCTCCTGACATCCCCAAACACTTGGAAGAATTTTTAGAAGAATATTTAAATAGGTTGTAGTGCAAAAATGCCTACTGGACCAGATTTGAAGAATTGATGTAGAGCTCAAAATCTCCAATAACCAAAAGATATTTTTGCATAAAAGTGATGTGGGAACCTCACATGACATCCCCAAATTTTGGTGAAAATTTTAAAAGCATTTATCAAATGGTTGCAGTGCAAAAGTGGCTCCAAATTTATGAAAGATCATTTTAAAAGTATAAAGCTCAGGAAAAACAATTATGCAAATAAATCCACTGATAAAGAATTGTTTTATTGAGAGAGCATACAAGTCCAATAATACTTTTGAAAAGTTTCCACTAGAGGTAAAAACCCACAACCAATGGGCCGAAGAAGCGCCTGGCGGTGCTCCGAGTACCCCTTTACCTGTGCATGGGCAGTCGGAGCCGCGCCCGCGGTCACACGAAGCAAAACAGGGGAGGTGAGCCAAGGTAAGACCGAAGCCCAAGACAATCAGAGCAACGCCAAGGCCAAGACCACAAAGAGCGGAGGGACGAAGCAGGTTCCCCGGCAAGACCCTTGCCAGGGCAGCCTCAGCAGTTCCGGCAAGACCCTTGCCGGGGCAGCTTGCCCCACACCAACAGAGTGAGCCACCCTTGAGCCCACGGTCCCCAACGCCATCATCCACGTGGGGCCAGGGCTCGGGAGGCACCTCCGTGGTGGCATGCAGATCTTTGTGAAGACATATTCAAGATTAGATGAGGATTAGAAGACGATGATCCTCGGCAAGATCCTTGCCGAGGAAGGCCACCAGACCCCCGGCAAGGCCCTTGCCGGGGATGACAGCGCGCCACGGCAAGACCCTTGCCGGGCCACCCGGCAAGGCCCTCACCAAGGACGCCAGCAGGGCCACCGCCAGGCCCACGCCAACCAAGCTTCCACCGCCGTTCACATGCAGCTGCCAGCCCAACCAGCTGGGCGGGCACCTGCGTGGCAACATGCAGCCCCCAGGCCAACTCATCGAGCGCCTGCGTGGCGGCATGGAGATCTTCGTGAAGGCTCCACCACCGCGCCACCTCAGCTGCCTGCCTGCCTACATGGCGACGCATGCATCGCTGGCCAGGGCGCATGTCGAAGCGAGGAGGAGCAGCGACGGACGGGACGCTCCTCGCCCCCATCCCCAATAAAGCAAGGGGACACCTAAGCTATGCATTAAATGCGTCTTGTCCTGTAAGACGAGCGATAAGCTTAGGGCACTGTACGCCTTTCCACCTCCTGTGTGCCACTGTGGCAGCCCCTTCCAACTATAAAAGGAGGCCCATGGCATACTGGAGAAGGATTCGGCTCTTTTGAACCACGCACTGACCACAGCTAGTTCAAGAGCTCAAGAACTCTCTGAAATACACCCACCAAAGCAGGACTAGGGTTTTACGCATCCTCGCGGCCCGAACCTGGGTAAACGATCCTTGTGCTGTCTACTAGCCCTGCTCTTCTCGCAACCCCGCGCCCCGGCAACCGTAGTAGGGATTCTTGTGATCCCATAGGTGTCGTTCCACACCGACATCTTTGGCGCGCCAGGTAGGGGGCGCAATTGTGAGAATCTTGTCTAGTAGTTAGCCTAGCAGTTCTTCGTCGCCATGGATCCTAAGAAGAAGACGGCCATGGCGATCGGCTCGTAGGGAGCCGAACGGCCCGTGCCGGTGCGGACGAGCAGTGGACCGGTCGCGGACAGGACCCGGGCCGCGGTCCGGACCCGGGCCGCGGTCCGCGAGCACCAGCATCGCCCAGGCAGTCAGAGCCTGGTGAGCGGCGTCGTTCGCACGCCAGACGACCGGCCGCACGTCACCAGATCCAAAGACGGAGCCCCCCCCCCCCCCGCAGGCGGCGCGGGACCCTCCAGGAGTGTCGTTGTGCCACCTCCGGGCGGTGCAGCAACCTCAAAGACGCCCACACCGGCGACCACCGCGCGCTCTTCCCATGATGTGTGCGCCGAGCAGCGTCACCACGTTGGTGACCCTGGGCACCGCCGTGGGAAGAGCCTTGTGCGTCATCCGTAAGATGAAGGGGTTCAGCACGCTCGTCGAAGCGCTGGCAAAAATGCCACGCAGCCGCTGGGTCGTAACGGAGCTCCTTCTAACGTAGTTAGAAGTCGAAGCGCGCCGCGATGCACGCAGCTTTCGCCGCCGCCCATGCCAGCGGAAGCTTTGGCGCGCGCGCAGCTGCTCCTCGACTTCCCTCCTGCTGCGGAGAAGCTCGACGAGTGGAGGGCCACCATCCGGAGCCTCGTCGCCGTCGCAAACAAAGACGATCTGCGACCGGCGGGGCCCTCGGGTCGGTGCTCCACGGAGCCACCACATGCTGGCGCTGGGAGGACCGGTGGAGCTGCGGCCACGGTGCACTCTCCTCCTCCTCGCCAGCAGCCGCGGGCGTCGGCCCGTCGTGACGACGCTTGTGATAACATCTCCATAGCGTCGTCCGACCTGCGGACCTTCCGCGACCAGTGCGAGGTCCCTCGGGAACAAGCTCACGAAGACGCTCGAACCACCGTCGAGCGCCGGCGCAAAACACGCCGCCAGTCGGACAAGCGGGCCGGACCTGCTATGGACCACCCGGCACCGGGGGGCTCTGGCGGCCTACCTTACGAGGTGGGCTGCCCGGCCTTTACCTGTGAGCTGCGGCAGTTCCAGTGGCCGTCCCATCGCACGTTCAAGCCCGACGTCGGCGAGAAGTACACTGGCAAGACCCATCCGTCCGAGTTCCTCAGCATCTACACCATCGCGATGCAGGCTGCTGGAGCTCGCGACGACAAGGTGCTCGCCAACTATTTCCCACTGGCGCTCATGCTCAATGTGATGTCTTGGTTGATGCACTTGCCGGTGGATTCCATTTCTTCTTGGTCGGATTTGTGCCATGAGTTCGTTGGCGCCTTCACAGGAGGCCACCAAGCTCATGGCCAGGCCAGTGATCTGCATATCATTCCCCAGAAGGAAGGGGAGACCCTGCACAAGTACATCCAGAGATTCAGCCGGGTGCAGTACAACATCCCCGACGTTCATCCCGCCACTGTGATTAGCGTGTTCCACCAGAACATGCTGAATCGCAAGATGCGCGAGGAGCTGGCGATGACCAAGGTTAAGGATGTGTCCGAGCTCTACGTTCTGGCTGATAGATGCGCCCGGGCTGAAGAGGGAAGGAAGTACCCCGGCGAAGACGCCGGCGCGGAAACCGACTCCACCGATGAAGACGCCGCCACCCCGACGAAGAAGGGCCAGCGTCGCAACAGGAAACGCAAAGGCAAGGCCGTGCTTGCTGTTGAGGGATCTGACTGTCTGCCCCCACGCGCGACCCGTCAAACAGAAGGTCAGAAAGCAGGCTCTGGAGAGGCAGGAGTTCATCACAGAGGAGATTAGGTAGTTGGAAGCGGCAGGTTTGGTGAGAGGAGTGCTCCACCCGACGTGGTTGGCCAATCCGGTAGTGGTGCGCAAGGCGAATGGGAAGTGGAGGCTGTGTATCGATTACACAGATATCAATAAGGCTTGTCCTAAGGACCCCTTCCTGTTGCCGCGCATCGACCAGATTGTTGACTCCACAGCCGGGTGTGATCTGTTATCTTTCCTTGACGCCTACTCAGGCTACCTCCAGATCTTCATGACAAGAGAGGATGAAGAGAAGACAGCATTCATCACCCCATGTGGTAGGTATTGCTTTTTACGGATGCCTTTCGGGTTGAAGAGTGCTGGCTCAACGTTCGCAAGAGCAGTCCAAATTGGTGTTGAACCTCAGCTCCATAGAAATATGGAGGCATACATGGATGACATAGTGGTTAAAACCAAGGATGGGCCAACTCTTGTGCAAGATCTGGGAGAGACATTTGCCAACCCGCGCAAGATCAACCTCAAGCTAAACCCTGAGAAGTGTGTCTTCGGCGTTCCATCCGGCAAGCTTCTCGGGTTCTTTGTGTCGCAGCGCGGGATCGAGGCAAACCCAGACTAGATCAAGGCTATTGAGCAGATGGAGGCGCCCAAGCGGATCAAGGATGTGCGTCGGCTCGCCGGCTGCGTTGCCGCCATGAGCCGATTCATCTCCAAGTCCGCCGAGCGCGCCCTTCCCTTCTTCAAAATCTTGAAAAAGGCAGGCCCAATGGAGTGGACCCCAGAAGCCGAGGCAGCATTGCAGGATCTGAAGAAATACCTTTCCTCCACGCCAATACTGGTTGCGCCTAAACCACAAGAGCCGTTGCTACTATATCTGGCGGCGATGAATCAAGTGGTCAGTGCCGCACTGGTGGCAAAGAGGGAGGTCGACGAGGAGGCAGTGACGGCGGCAGAACCAGCGGATTGCGAGTCCAAAATTCCCCCGGCAGGGCCTGGTGCCGGCAAGGCGAGGCCCCCGGTAGAGTCTGATGTCGCCGAGGCAGTGCCCGCGCAGTCAAGTGAGGTGGTGCAGAAGAAGAAGATGATGCAGCACCCGGTTTACTTTGTCAGCTCCCTCTTGCAGGGAGCTAGATCGAGGTACTCCGGTGTGCAGAAATTGCTCTTCGGCCTCCTTATGGCCTCGAGGAAGCTGCGTCATTACTTCCAAGCCCACGAGATCACTGTCGTCACCCGCCTCCCATTGCAACGGATACTGCACAACCTAGATGCGACTGGAAGGATTGTGGAATGGGCCTTGGAGTTGTCAAGCTTTGGTTTAAAGTTTGTAAGTACCTCGACAATTCAGAGCAGAGTCTTGGCAGAGTTCATTGCAGAATGGACCTCGACGCGTGACGAAGAAATCCAGGAGACCACTCTCCCCGGCATGGAAGCAGACCGCGACTGGGTCATGTACTTTGATGGGGCTTTCTCACTGCAAGGCGCCGGTGCCGGTGTGCTTCTCGTCGCACCCACCAGAGAGAACCTCAAGTACGTGATCCAAATGCACTTCCCTAGGGAGATGTCCACCAACAACACTGCTGAGTACGAGGGATTGCTTGCCGGTCTCAGGATCGGGGCAGACCTCGGGGTTAAGAAGCTCAACGTCAGGGGTGACTCACAGCTTGTTGTTAGGCAAGTCAACAAGGATTACCAGAGCCCATTGATGGAGGCCTACGTAGATGAGGTGAGGAAGCTGGAGGAACACTTTGATGGTATCCAAGCGGAGCACGTCCCCCGAATGGAGAACGACATCGCCGATTACATGTCAAAGTGTGCTACATTCAAGCTACCTGAGGAACCAGGTACATTTTTGCTCCGGTTAACTCAACCATCCGTCGAGCCATCGACGGGGCAGAACAAGCGGAGAAAGTCAGGTCCCGGCAAGTACTTTCCTACCGAGCCCCCTGTGGCCGCCGGCAAGGGTGCTGCCGCGGACGCTGAGCCTGTCCAAGAGCAACTGGCTCCGGCAGGGCGTCAAGCCCTGGCCGTAGAGACAGCCGCTCCAATGGCGGAACAAATGCCTTTGGCCCTTGCCGTCGAGCCCTAGGCTCCGGCATGGGCGTAGCATATCGTCCAATTCCTCCAAACAGGGGAGCTTCCTGAGGAGCGGGAAGAAGCGGAAAACGTAGCCTGTCGGTCTGCCCAGTACTAGTTCGTCGATGACGTCCTGTACAGGAGAAGGCCAAATGGTGTGAAATTGAAGTGCATCCCCCGGGAGGAAGGACTGGAGCTGTTGGCGAAAATACATGGAGGCATGTGTGGCTCCCACATAGGGTCGAGGGCCCTTGCCGGGAAGGCGTTCCGGCAAGGTTTCTTCTGGCCCACCACCCTCCAGGATGCGACGGCACTAGTAACCAAGTGTGAAGCGTGTCAGTTCCATTCAAAGAAGCTTCATCAACCAGCTCAAGCCCTTCAAACAATCCCTCTCTCCTGGCCATTCTCGGTCTAGGGGCTCGATATACTGGGCCCTTTCCCCCACGCTGTCGGGGGCTTTGAGAACTTGTACGTTGCGATCGACAAGTTCGCAAAGTGGCCGGAGGTGGAAGCAGTGAGAAAGGTGACTACTCAATCAGTTGTCAAGTTTTTCAAGGGACTGGTCTGCCGTTTTGGTGTGCCAAACAGAGTCATCACCGACAATGGCACGCAGTTCACGAGCCACACCTTCATGCAATACATTCAAGACCTCGGCAGCAAGGTCTGTTTTGCTTCCGTGACACACCCACGGAGCAACGGCCAAGCGGAGAGGGCAAATGCTGAAGTGTTGCGAGGCCTAAAGACAAAGACTTTTGACAAGCTGCGCAAGAGCGGAAGGCGCTGGATTGATGAATTGCCGGCGGTTCTTTGGTCGATCAGGACGACGCCAAATCGAGCCACCAGCCAGATACCTTTTGCCCTGGTCTACGGGGCAGAAGCAGTTCTCCCCACGGAACTCATATACGGGTCACCTCGAGTGCTCGCTTATGATGAGCTTGAGCAAGAGCAGTTGCGCCAAGATGATGCGACGCTCCTTGAGGAAGATCGTCTTCGGGCGGCTGTGAGAGCAGCGTGCTACCAGCAAGCCTTGTGCCGCTATCATAGCCGCAAGGTTCATGCCCGAAGCTTTGAGGAAGGCGACCTTGTTCTTCGGCGCGTTCAGTCGGCCAAGAATGCCAACAAGTTGACGCCAAAGTGGGAAGGCCCTTATCGGGTAATACGAGTCACCAGGCCCGGCGCTGTCTGCCTGGAGACCGAAGATGTCGTCCCAGTGAGCAACTCCTGGAACATCGAGCATCTTCGCAAGTTTTACCCATAAGGCGCGGCTTGCCGGGCCTCCCGGCAAGCCACCTTTTGTACAAGCTTTGCCGGCAAGGCATGTGACCCTTTGTACAAAGCCAGGCACAGGCCCTCAGCATAAATAAATGAAGCGTTGGCGCCCTCAGTTATAGCATGCATGCTAGGTTGAGTCTCTTCCTTGGTTAGGGTTGATAGTGCTTAGCGGCGACTAACCCATAGCTTAGAGGTCGAGTGCGCGTCTATCTGTTTCTCTTCTGTCCTCTTTTGGTTCGCAGGGCACATGAGCACTTCTGCTGAGCTACTTGGAAGAAAGAAAACGGACTGGCGTCCCGACCCCGGCAAACCAGAGTTGCCGGGGGCTGCAAGCACAAGGATCCAACTGCGGCAAGATGAGATCGCCGGAGGGCTGCAGATCCAGATAAGTCTTTTATCCTCTGTCATGCATTTCGGAACAGGACTGGGGCATGTGAAACCTCGTTTTTATCTCTAGGCTGCTGTGCTCCCCTTTTTCCTATGCCTAAGGATTGTTTCCTGGGTCCGGATTTGGTTGTAGCCGCGGCGGCAAGGAGGTAGAACGAGGAGCCTAAAGCCCACTTCATCCCTGCCTGCGCCAAGAGCGCGAGAATGGTCGAGTGGAGTGGGGGGACGGAAGGCCTGTTGCTGGGCGAAAAACGTTTATCTTAAACAATAACAAGGATTCGCTCCTTGTCGCGGGATTTACCCACGAACGAAAAACCCGGCAAGCATCCCTTTTTCATTAAAAACATCCCATACAGGTACAGTTCGTACGAAATGAAAAACATGAGCAAGGGGATTACAAGTTCTACATTTAACAAAGGCCCGCAGGCTTACAAACTAAGAAAGAGGTAAGATGCCTGTAATCCCTTTCTTGTCCCTCTCCTCAGGAGGCAGGTCAAGGAGGCGACAGGGCAAAAGGGGCGCCTAGGCGAGCTACGAGCAGTAGAAAGCACCAAGAGAACACCTCGGTGGCCGCCCACGGGTGGGCCGGTGATGACGGTGCCGGGAAAGGAGCTGGAAGACGAGGCGGCGGGACCGGAAATACGCGATGAAGGCGTCGGTGCCCGCGTACTCCGAGTTGACGGCCTTGCCGCCCGCCCTCTTCCTCTTCCGCAGCCTCCCGATGCCAGCCGCCCAAGGAGACGGCCCCGAGATGTTCAAGGAGCTGGTCCCACCCCCGGCAAGCCTCTGCCGGAGGAGCGGCCAGTTGAGCTGCTGCTGCTGCCGCACCTGCCCAGGCACGGGGCGTCCGACGCCTAGCCGGACTCGTCCCCGTCATCTGCCCCGCTGTCCTCCTCATCACTTTTGCTCGAGGAAGAGCTTCCATCGTCGGAATCTCCATCGGAGGAGCTCTCCACGCAGCACTTCAGGCGAGTTCCAAACTCTCCGAAGACCTTCACCGAGAGCAGGCCGTCCTCCATTAATTTGAAGTAGAGGACGAGCCCCGCCGTCAGGCTGTGGATGCGAGCGAACGTCTTCCATCCACGACGGAGGTACATAACCCGAGGAGCCGGGAAGTCGACGTCGACCCGCGTGCCCCCATTCCCACAACCCCTCATGTGCAAACTGAGGGATTGGGGCCGGTCACGCTCCATCTCCCGAGCAAACGGGGCGGGAAGACGGAGACGGCAACGCGGAGGCCGGTGCAGCCTCATGAAGAACTCGTGGGGCTGCTCTCCGACATGGCCTTCCATCGGGAAAGGCACCATTGGCGGGGGCGAAGCCGGCGCGCCGCGCCGTCCTCCTCTTCCCCGAGCACTATGACCTCTGCCCCGGCCTCGCCCACAGCCTCGCCCCCCTCCCCCTTCCCCTCGCGGCCGGTTCCACCACCACGGGCTCAGGAGGAGGAGGGACACGTTGTCGAGCGGCGACCCTCGCCGCCACCGTCGAGGGACCCGGGTTCCCTTTCTCCATGGCGAGTGAAAGGAAGAAGCAGAAGCAAGAGGAGGTAGATGACAGAAGAATGCGGGACACCATCCCCCCTTCCCCCTCTTTATAAAGGGGCGGGGTCGGGGCTCGGCCGCCCCGCTCAGCCAATCCAGCCACCGGAGGCGCAGGGAATCCGGACCGACCCGCTACCCCAACCAGCGACGGCCCGATTTCCTGCCTCCACCGCTTGCCACCCCAAGCACATGAAGGACGCGTGGCGGACATGCAGAACTGAGGGGACGGGTGAAGCAACCTCTCCCCACCCCGTGATCGTGGGGAGTGGACGCCTTGAAGACCGCGACCCAGCCTCGTTCAGTAAATGAGCTGC
The DNA here is from genome assembly GCF_018294505.1 of Triticum aestivum. Taxonomy (NCBI): domain Eukaryota; kingdom Viridiplantae; phylum Streptophyta; class Magnoliopsida; order Poales; family Poaceae; genus Triticum; species Triticum aestivum. The sequence goes on from NC_057808.1 coordinate 394,495,223, forward strand.
GCCTCCATGCCTCCCTCTTTTTACGGGGAAGGCGCGAGCCGCCTCTTTACTGCGATATGACGCATGCGTGTGGAAACCGCCCCACGCATGCCGCCCACTTCACGCACACCCCTCCACGCCGCGCCACGCGCGCGGGTCGTGGGAGGCGCATCGCGCGAAAAGTCTTACCACGGTAAAAACCGCCCCACCTGCCCGCGCACCGTTCTGGGCCTGGCCCAACAACGTGTCGCGCTTATGTGTGGCCCAGGCCCGGGGGCTCCTGTCGCTGTACAAAAACAGGGGTGCATTTTTGTACCCCTTTACCTGTGCACGGGCAGTCGGAGGCGTGCCCTCGGTCACACCAAGCAGAACAGGGGAGGTGAGCCAAGGTAAGACCAAAGCCCAAGACAATCAGAGCAACGCCAAGGCCAAGACCACAAAGAGCGGAGGGACGAAGCAGGTTCCCCTGGCAAGACCATTGCCGGGGCAGCCTCAGCAGCCCCGGCAAGACCCTTGCCGGGGCTGCTCGCCCCACACCAATAGACTGAGCCACTCTTGACCCCACGGTCCCCAACGCCATCATCCACGTGGGGCCAGGGCTCGGGAGGCACCTCCGTGGTGGCATGCAGATCTTTGTGAAGACATATTCAAGATCAGATGAGGATTAGAAGGCGACGATCCTCGGCAAGATCCTTGCCGAGGAAGGCCACCAGACCCCCGGCAAGGCCCTTGCCGGGGACGACAGCGCGCCACGGCAAGACCCTTGCCGGGCCACCCGGCAAGGCCCTCACCAAGGACGCCAGCAGGGCCACCGCCAGGCCCACGCCAACCGAGCTTCCACCGCCGTTCACATGCAGCTGCCAGCCCAACCAGCTGGGCGGGCACCTGCGAGACAACATGCAGCCCCCAGGCCAACTCATCGAGCGCCTGCGTGGCGGCATGCAGATCTTCGTGAAGGCTCCAGCACCGCGCCACCTCAGCTGCATGCCTGCCTACATGGCGCCGCACGCATCGCTGGCCAGTGTGCTTGTCGAAGCAAGGAGGTGCGGCGACGGACGGGACGGAGGAATACCTTGTGTGCTATCAAACGTCACAACGTAACTGCGTGATTATAAAGATGCTAGAGGTATCTCCGAAGGTGTTTGTTGGGTTGGCATAGATCGAGATTAGGATTTGTCACTCCGAGTATCGGAGAGATATCTCTAGGCCCTCTAGGTAATGCACATCATTATAAGCCTTGCAAGCAATGTGACTAATGAGTTAGTTGTGGGATGATGCATTACGGAATGAGTGAAGAGACTTGCCGGTAACGAGATTGAACTAGGTATGAAGATACCGACGATCGAATCTCGGGCAAGTAACATACCGATGACAAAGGGAATAACATATGTTCTCATTACGGTTTGACCGGTAAAGATCTTCATAGAATATGTAGGAACCAATATGAGCATCCAGGTTCCGCTATTGGTTATTGACCGGAGAGGTGTCTCGGTCATGTCTACATAGTTCTCGAACCCGTAGGGTCTGCACGCTTAACGATCAATTACGATTTGTATTATACGAGTTATGTGATTTGGTGACCGAGTATTGTTCGATGTCCCGGATGAGATCACAGACATGACGAGGAGTCTCGAAATGGTCGAGAGGTAAAGATTGATATATTGGATGATAGTATTCGGACACTGGAAGTGTTTCAGGATGTATCGGGTACATATCGGAGTACCGGGGGGGTTATCGGACCCCCCCCCCCGGGGGAAGATATGGGCCATAGGAGGGAGGCACACCAGCCCA